>NC_023759.2:25142263-25295190 GCF_000499845.2 Phaseolus vulgaris
TCGCTTGCCTATTTCCCAATCTGGATCTCAGCCGGGTGTCGTTGAACAACGAAGTAGTAGATGGAAAGGTCGTTCCTGCTGAAGACTAACCAACTCCACCTCATCTGCTACTTTTATGATTTCCCTTGTATTATTCTATAAAATCTCCTGTATGTATGCCTTCAACAAATACTTATCTCAATGACAAAGTTTAGGTATTCACTTTCTTGACTTCTTTAAGCGCTTTACCTTCTTTGCATGTTTAACTTTGTCGGATTTAACTTAACGATATTTGCAAACACAACCTTCTGACTTAACCGCTTCGAACCACTTCAAACTTAAGTAATAATCACTTTAACCAACTTGTACTCTTAAAGCAACTAACCTTATCACGAAAATACCCTTCAAGCAACGAACTGTAACTCAATTATTGGCTCAAATGACGTCCCACTCGACCTGCTTCCTCAAACAAGTCTTTCAGCCTTCTCGCCGTGTTTGAACTTTTCCCGATCGCCAAGAACTCTTGGTACCATTAGCTTTTCCTAGCCTCATGCTTTGGCAATCGTTTTTTCGCATGGGGCAGAGACGCCTTTAGGGATCTCTTTCTACCCTCCTGGACTTCAGAACAAAGACCGGCTGACTAGTCGTTCTCTTCGAACCTACCTTAGCCACCTTCCATACTTCTTCCACCCTCTGCGCCATACCTGAACTCGTTCGAGACGAGAAGGATTTTATCTTGCCTAAACTCGCATGTAAGCGAGAAGGTCTTAACTCGCCTGAACTCGCTCAACGGCGAGAAGGACTTTATCTGGTGCCTCAACTTGCCCAGGGTGTACATCTCCTCCCCCCTGGATGCACTGAGGACCTTTTCTTTCTCTCGCCTGCACTCGCTCGACGGCGAGGAGGTCTTTAACTGGCCTTAGCTCGCACAACGGCGAGAAGGACTTTATCTGGTGCCTCAACTTGCCCAGGGTGTACATCTCCTCCCCCCTGGATGCACTGAGGACCTTTTCTTTCTCTCGCCTGCACTCGCTCGACGGCGAGGAGGTCTTTAACTTGCCTCTACATTGCCCCAGGGGTTCCATCTTCTCGCCCCCAGAAACATGGATGACTTTTTACTCTTTCTCGCCTGCACTCGCTCGACGGCGAGGAGGTCTTTTACTTGCCTCAGGACGCGCGAGGGCGTTGAGGTCTTTCATCTGGTGCCTCCGATCGCCGAAAAACGATGAGGACTTTAAAACTTAACTGGTGCCTCCAATCGCCGAAAAACGATGAGGACTTAAAACTTAACTGGTGCCTCCAATCGCCGAAAAAACGATGAGGACTTAAAACTTAACTGGTGCCTCCAATCGCCGAAAAACGATGAGGACTTAAAACTTTTAGAAAGCATGCGATATGTCTTTTCTCGCCTTAAATCACGTACAAGCGACAAGGTTTTTCTTCAAAAACTCTTGGAAAGAAGCAAACATGCAATCTGAGGACGCCTTATACTTCAAAAACTCTTCTTTATTGGGTGGCCTCATTAAAAACCCTCCTTGGGGAAAAAAGAGTGCCCCCTTGAAACTGTTTTAACAGAGATATTGTAATATAACACTTGTGTTTGTCTTTACTTACAAAGCTCTTAACTATAGTACAACTTCAGGTGTGTGGCATTCCAGGTGCGAGGGATCGCCCCTCCTTCCAGCGTCTCTAAGCGGTAGGCCCCGTTTCCGAGCGCCTCGGTTATTCTGAATGGTCCAGTCCACTTGGGCGACAGCTTATTCTCCATCTCGTACTGGTGGGCCTTCCTCATCACCAAGTCGCCCTCTCTAAACTGCCTTGGCATCACCTTTGAGTTGTATCTTCGTTCAACCCTTCTCTTCACGGCCTCAGCCTTCAACCTCGCCTCTTCCCTGACCTCATCCAGCAGATCCAGGTTTAGCCTTCTCTCTTCATTCGAGTCTTCCTCTACGAAGTTCTGGAATCTCGGCGAGCTCTCCTGGATCTCCACTGGAATCATGGCATCACACCCATAGACCAAGCTGAACGGGGTCTCGTGGGTTCCTGACTGCTCGGTGGTGTGGTACGCCCAGACTATACGGGGCACCTCCTCAGCCCAACTTCCCTTGGCTTTCTCAAGCCTTCTCTTCAAACCTCTCAACAACACCCGATTAGCTGACTCCACTTGGCCATTTGTCTGAGGGTGCTCGACGGATGCAAACACTTGTTGAATTCCCACCCCTTCGCAAAGCTTCTTCAACAGGTGGCTTGCAAACTGTGTCCCATTATCTGACACCAAGCGCTTAGGCACTCCAAACCGGCACACGATGTTCTTCCATACAAAACCTTCGATCTTGTGTGCGGTGATCTGGGCCACTGGTTCTGCTTCAATCCACTTGGTGAAATACTCAATCGCCACCACCAAGTACTTCATTTGCCTGATCGCCAGCGGGAAAGGTCCCAGGATGTCGATTCCCCAAGTATGAAACGGCCAAGGGCTATAGATCGACTTCAACTCCTCGGGAGGTGCCTTATGCCAATCGGCGTGCTGCTGGCATTGTTTACAACATTGGGCATATTTCTTGCAATCTTCTCTCATGGATGGCCAGTAGTAGCCTGCACGGAGAGTCCTCGCGGCCAGAGCTCGACCCCCGACGTGGCTTCCGCATATCCCTTCGTGGAGCTCTGCCATGATTCTCGTGCACTTCTCGCCGTGTATACATTCCAGGAGCGGGTGAGTGAACCCAAACCTGTACAGATCGCCGTCAATCAACGTATACTTGCTGGAATTTTTCTTTACCTTCCTAGCTTCTGTCGGATCCAGCGGGAGGAGGCCATCTTCCAGGCACCGTTTGTATTGCGTTATCCAAGTGTCTGGCTCATGGGCGGCGCAGACCTTCATCACATCCACCTTCTCTCCTTGACATGCTCTAACTCTCGGCGATCTCAGAGTTTCTTGCGTCAAGGACTTATGGCTTCTCGCTGCTCTCTCCGTCGACTTGCTTATTTGAAGGACCAGGTGATCTGCTACAAATGCCCTTGGCGTCTTCAGAGTTTCTTGAATCACCGTCCTCTGCCTACCCCCCTTGCCTGAGCTGGCGAGCTTGGCAAGCAGGTCAGCTCGGGCATTCTGCTCTCGGGGCACATGCACTACTTCAAAAGAGGCAAAGGAACTCTTCAATTCCTGCACATACGCCAAGTAAGCCGCCATTTGTGGATCTTTAGCCTGGAACTCGCCGGTTACTTGCCCTGTGACTAGCAGCGAGTCACTCTTAGCCATCAGCACCCTAGCCCCCATCTCCTTGGCCAGCAAAATCCCGGCGATCAGCGCCTCATACTCTGCTTGATTGTTGCTGGCTTTGAAGGCAAACCTCAAAGATTGTTCAATCAGCACGCCGTTGGGTCCTTCCAATATGACCCCAGCACCGCTGCCCTGCTGGTTCGACGATCCATCCACCGAAAGTACCCAACGGAAATCGTCTCCTTCAACCCGCGTCGCCTCTGATGAGAGCTCAACCACAAAATCTGCAAAGACTTGCCCCTCGATCGGGCCTCGGGGCTCGTACTTAATATCAAACTCTGACAACTCTACGGCCCACTTCACCATCCTTCCCGCAACATCGGGTTTCTTCAAGACCTTCTGGATGGGCAGGTCAGTCATCACCAGTATTGTGAAACTGTGGAAGTAGTGGCGCAACCTCCTCGCCGAAAACACCACAGCCAGCGCAGCCTTCTCCAGGGCCTGATATCTCGTTTCTGGGCCCTGCAACACCTTGCTCACGAAATAAATAGGCTTCTGAGCCTGATCTTGATCCTGGGCGAGCACCGCACTCACCGCCCTCTCAGTCACAGCGAAATACAACCTGAGAGGGATTCCCACCAGCGGTTTGCACAGAACCGGCGGGCTCGCCAGATACCCCTTCAGTTTGACGAAAGCTTCTTCGCACTCTTTCGTCCAAGCAAACTTATTATTGTGCCGCAGACATTGAAAATAGGGAGGCCCCTTTTCTCCGCTAGCTGACACGAAGCGAGATAGGGCTGCCATCCGACCTGTTAGCTGCTGGACTTCTTTCACCGTAGCCGGGCTTCTCATCGCCAAGATGGCGGCGCACTTGTCTGGGTTAGCTTCTATTCCCCTTTCAGTCAAGAGAAAACCCAAAATTTTCCAGCCTCCACGCCGAAAATGCATTTCTCCGGGTTGAGCTTTAACTTAAACTTGGCGATCGTCGTGAACAATTCTTCCAAGTCTGCCACGTGCTTGCTTTTTTCCTGCGAGGTCACGACCATGTCATCGACGTAGGCTTGCACGTTCCTTCCCAACATTGGTGCAAGTACTCGATCCATCAGCCTCTGGTACGTGGCCCCCGCGTTCTTCAGCCCAAACGGCATCACCTTATAGCAGTAGCACGACCTCTCCGTCATGAAGGCTGTTTTTTCTTCATCCATGGGATGCATCTTGATCTGATTATAGCCCGAGAAGGCATCCAGGAAACTCAGCAGCTTGCACCCTGCAGCACTATCAACCAGGGCATCAATGCTTGGTAAAGGATACGAATCCTTTGGGCAAGCTTTGTTCAGATCGGTGAAATCGACGCACATGCGCCATTTCCCGTTATTCTTCTTCACCAGTACGACATTTGCCAACCATTCAGGGTACTGGACTTCCCTGATGTGGCCTGCAGCGAGGAGTTTCTGTGTTTCGTCCCTGATCGCCTGCCTCCTCTCCTCGTTGAATTTTCTTCTCCTTTGTCGCACCGGTCTCACCTTGTTGTCCATCGCCAGATGATGGCACAAGAAGTCGGGATCAATCCCGGGCATCTCCGAAGCGGACCATGCAAACGCATCCAGATGTCGCTCAATCACCTTGGCGATCTGGTCCTGGAGATCGACCTCCAGAGATCTTCCCAGCTTGAAGACCTTTCCTCCGATCTCCTTCTCGAGCCACTGCTCGACAGGTTTAGGCCTGGATTCTCTGGCGATCACCGCCCTGGCGATTCCTTGTTCCCTCGCTTCCTCGGGGCGATTCCGCGCCTCTTCCTCCTCCAGGCCAGCATTCCTTTCCCCTAGCTCAACGTTTACCATCTCTACATCCCTTCCGGCGGCCTCCTCTGTTACCGGCGGTCTGGGCTTCGCACCGGGAGGTGGGGTGGTTGTTACATAGCTCACTGATCTTTTGTTTTTCAGGCTATTCTCGTAGCACCTTTTAGCTTCTTTCTGATCAGACTTAATCGTGATCACCACCCCTTCCATGGACGGCAGCTTCACCTTCATGTGCCGAGTCGACGGAATGGCACCTATCCTGTTAAGAGTGGGCCTTCCCAACAGGATGTTATATGCTGAAGGGGCGTTTACGATGAGGTACTTCATTTTCTCCGTCCTCGACCCAGCCTCATCTGTAAACGTGGTTCTCAGCTCAATGTACCCCCTGACCTCCACCTGGTCACCAGCGAACCCATATAAGCACCCTCCATAGGGCCTTAGCTGGTCAAGGGGCAATTCCAGCTGCGTGAAAGTCGGCCAGAACATCACGTCTGCCGAGCTTCCTTGGTCCACCAGAACTCTGTGGACCTTCCTCCCTGCTGTAACCAACGAAATAACTATGGGATCGTTGTCATGAGGCACAACGTCCCGAAGATCCTGCTTTGTGAACGTAATGTCCACTTTCGGTGAGTGATCTTCAAACATGTCCACTGTCATCACCGATCGCGCATACTTTTTCCTCTGCGATGCGGTGCATCCACCACCTGAGAAACCCCCTGCAATGGTGTGGATCTCCCCGTGGATAGGCATCTCGTGCTGCTGGGCTTCTCCACCTGCTGGCTGGGAACTCGACGCTCCCCCCGTCCTCCTATCCAGCAGATAGTCGTTTAGGAACCCGCTCTTAACCAGATCGTCGAGTTGATATCCCAAAGACAAACACGAGTCCAGGGTGTGGCCAAAACACTGGTGGAATTCGCACCAGGCGTCCGGCTTCGACCCCAGCACCTTGTCGCCCACCTTCTCAGGTGCCCTCAACCTAGCAGATATGTTAGGGATAGCGATCAGGTCCGCTAGTCCCATGACAAATTTGTGCTTAGGCGGGCGATTGTATTCCCGGCGTGCTGGTTGCTGGCGTGCTGGTTGTTGGCGCGCTTGGCTTCTTCCCTTGTTTCTCCTGTCGTAAGGATGGCGAGTCCTCTGGTCTTTTCTGGCCGCCACCGCCGTTTCCAGCACCCTCTGCGGCTGGATTCTGGTCTGGGCGCGTGGCCTGGCGGGAGCCACGCTGCCCCTCTTCTCGGCGACTTCACTTTCGTCGGTGATGTGGGCCACCGCAAGTCGCCTGACTTCAGCAAACGTCGCTGGATGAGCCCTGATCAAGGCCTCGCAGAATGGCCCTGGCTGCACGCCCTTCTTGAAGGCATAGACCAGCATTTCTTCATCCTTGGCCGGCGATCTGACCATCTGCGCTCCGAAGCGATTGAGGTAGTCTCTGAGGGACTCCCCATGGTACTGCCTTATATCAAACAGATCATAGGACACCCTGGGCGGTGCCTTATTCACAATGTACTGCTCGACAAAGATTTTCGAGAACTGTTGAAAATTGGTTATGTGGCCGTTAGGCAGGCTCACAAACCACTCCATCGCCGTTCCCTGGAGCGTACTCACGAACATCTTGCAGTAGACGGCGTCTGACCCTCCCGACAGCATCATCTGCGTGTGGAACGTGGTCAGATGAGCCTCTGGATCCTCCACGCCGGTAAAGACAGCCTTAACCGGAACCACGCTCGTGGGAATAGGCGTGTCGGTGATCGCCTGAACAAAAGGCATTGGGAAAACACGAGGTGGCGTCGACGGCGCCACCTCTTCAGCAGAAGAACGTCCTTGCCGCTCCTGAAGAGCTCGACGCAGCTCCTCAGTCACCTTGCTGAGCTCCTCGCTCCTGGCGCGAGAGGCGACCAGGTCCTCATGTATCCTCGCCTGCTCTACGCGCGAGGCTTCCACAGTTGCCTGCAACGAGCGCATCATTTCTGCCATCTGCGCCATGGTCATGGCGGTGTCGCCTTCAGCAGCGACAGGCGCCACGGGACTGGAACGATTGCTTCTCATTTTTCTCATTAACTTCAGCGAATCACAGGAATGCAGCAAACCACACTTCAGCCTCGATCGAATCAGCGATCAATCGGAGAAAACAGTGCGAAACAACGCAAGAAAACTTCAAGAACACCGTAAGCCTTCAAAGAAAACCACAACTTCGCCAGAAACCACCGCCTCCCCGCGAACAACCAAACAGACAAAAGAACTCGAACTTCCACCAAACAGATTACGCGTAAGCAGCAGAAAACCTTACTCCACCGATCGAAAAGCCAAACGAACGGTTCTAAACGCAAACTCACCGAACGAAACTCAAGGAGACCGTGAACGACGGTTGCACCAGCACGCAACCGCGCAGAAAACTTCGGAAACTTCCAAGAACTCACGCTGTGGATGGGAGCAAGTTTTACACGGCCCCACGGTGGGCGCCTGATGATCCTGCCTGTTGACCGGAACGCTGGAAATTGCCTCGTCAAAGGATCGACGTGCGCACCGCTTCTCACCTCCGTTCCTCTTCGGGATCTATCTCAAGAACCTGCAAAGAAACAACACGGCGCCGCTGCGGCCGATCGCACTCCAACGCTCAAGTCAGTGACGGTATCCCATACCTAGACTAGATGATTTGTTGGATGAATTACATGGTTCTAAAATCTTTTCAAAGATTGATCTTAAAAGCGGCTACAATCAAATCCGTATCAAACCGGGTGATGAATGGAAGACGGCTTTTAAGACCAACTTTGGTTTATATGAGTGGTTAGTTATGCCTTTTGGTTTAACTAATGCACCAAGTACCTTCATGCGCCTCATGCATCATGTTCTTAGACCTTTCATTGGTAAGTTTGTTGTGGTTTACTTTGATGACATTCTTGATCCTGCCTGTTGACCGGAACGCTGGAAATTGCCTCGTCAAAGGATCGACGTGCGCAGCGCTTCTCACCTCCGTTCCTCTTCGGGATCTATCTCAAGAACCTGCAAAGAAACAACACGGCGCCGCTGCGGCCGATCGCACTCCAACGCTCAAGTCAGTGACGGTATCACCAAAAACTAAGAGAACTAGAACCGTGCAAATCCTCTCTCACAGTCAGCTCTAACTCGCAAGCGTAAAGTGTATGAACTGAACGTGCGTACCTCAGAAAGTTTGTTAAGAACTCTTATATACCTGGTGGCTTTCTCTCTCCTGGCAGTTACAGACTCGGACACGTGGCTCGCATCCAACTGTACACGTGCCATCATCTGGAGGCTCCCTGACTTGGCGCTGCTTCTACTCTTATTTTGGCTAAGTTACTTATGCATGGTACTGCCCAGTGCATAGCTAACTTAGGAGTGCGATCTCGACTGGAACTGGCGAGTTAGGGGCCTTCATACACCTTCCCCGTGGTCTCGCCGGCCGCCTTCATAATCTGCTTCTCCTTCATCTTCGGCGATGTGCTTGCTCTGGCGATCTCCAATGACTAGGTCGCCTGAATCTACATCTGGCGACTTCATCTTCAACCTGGCGATCGCCCATTCTGGTAAGCTGGAAATCGGAACACGCCAGCTTAACAACTGGCGACTACACGTACCCCCGACTTCCTTCCCTTATGCCAACCTGGCACCTTGTCAACACGCCTACACTGTAGCAGGATGCCACGTCATCACACCCGACCACCAGGGCGGTACAATTCTCATTTATAGCTTATCTTTGAATGACCATAGGTTGCATGTTAGGCAAGTTTTAGAAACCCTTAGGAAGGAACATTTTGGTGAGTTCTTGTCTTAGAACAATGATCCAACTCTAAGAAAAGTGCTCAATAATGTCCAGCTCAAGGTGATTCCTAAGAATGTCAAGAATCATTCTCTATATGGCTAGTGGAATCACATCACTTATTCTTCTTATACGCCACCATCTTCAAGCGGATCAAACTCCGTTTGTCACTCACAGGGTTCGAGTGGGCGCTCTTGACTGAGATAAACGTGACCCCTGCCCAGCTGCACCCCAACAACTGGGCCTTCGTGAAGGCGTTCGCAATCTTGTGCAACCATCTAGGGTACACCACCTCAGTGGACGTCTTCCTCCATTTCTTTGAGGCAAAGAGTCCAGGGAAGAAGCTTTGGGTAAGCTTCAATGGGGTGGCGGGGAGAGTTCTCCTAACCCTATTTCAACAATCTTATAAGGGCTTCAAAGGGAAGTTCTTGAAGGTGTGCTGCAACGATCATGACCCCACCCTGCTAGATGGATTCCCACTTTACTAGGTGGGGAAGCTGAAGTTCAAGAAACCCAGGGGGCTTGAGGAGCTGACCCCCCATGATCGCGAACTGTGCCAAGTCCTCGCAAGCTTAGGGGCGGTGTTCATCACCGCTCAACTGATTAAGTATGAGTACACGCCAAGGCCCTCAAGGGTTACATTGGTACTTGTTTCTACCTTTCCCCGCCTTACTTTGCATATCTATTGTTAGTTCGCACATCACGTACTTTGTCTTTTCATTCTTGTTCATCCACTGGGTTTACCCTTTGCATACTATGGCTCTTGTGCTTCTTGTCGTTGGTTGCTATCTTCTCATGTTTCATTGTCTTAGTGCAGGTATGGTTCTCAATGAGGAGAAGAGGAACAGGCTGCCTGAGGTGATCGCTCGCCGTCAAGCGGCACTTGCTGGTGCAGGTGGCTCAGCCCCCGTCGGTCCTCTAACCGTCGCCCAGGATTCGCCCACTCCAGCCCCCGCTGAGAAGAATAAAGGAGTAGTGGCTATTGACTCTGAAGACGAGGGCACCGAGGAGGGCCTTGTCTTCAACAGGCCAAGGGTGGGGGTCGCGGTGACCTCACTCTCTGCTACCGATGACCGCCCCCCATCATTCAGGGACCACCCCCCCAGCGCCTCCTCTCCTAGCGGTCTCCTCGCGCTTCAAGGAGGTGGGGGTCGCGGCGACCTCACTCTCTGCTACCGATGACCGCCCCCATCATTCAGGGACCACCCCCTCCCCCCAGTGCCTCCTCTCCTCGCGCTTGAAGCACTCCTAGGGGTGATTAAGTGCCCCCTGCCCCTAAGCTTCCCGCTATACTCCAACACGCCCTCAAATGATTCCAAGAGAAGGAGGCTCTGAAGGCTTTGGGAGGAGATATGTTGAGGGATTGAATGGGGCAGAGTCTTGGGGAATTC
The DNA here is from genome assembly GCF_000499845.2 of Phaseolus vulgaris. Taxonomy (NCBI): domain Eukaryota; kingdom Viridiplantae; phylum Streptophyta; class Magnoliopsida; order Fabales; family Fabaceae; genus Phaseolus; species Phaseolus vulgaris. The sequence goes on from NC_023759.2 coordinate 25,152,428, forward strand.
CTTGTCAATTCCCTTGCCTTCGTGAGCCAAGTGGAGGCAAGTATGAAGGAGGAACTTTCCCGCCAAGCTCAAATCTTCGCCAACGGCGAAACGGCCATGAACCAAGAGCTGAGGAGCCTCCGTCAATCGGAGAAGGAGACCAAGAAGCTGCTTTTCGACAAGGGTCAGGAGGCCCTTCAGCTGGAGGCGAAGATCTTGCCTCTGCGCAACAGGGTGATCGACCTGGAGGAGGAGGCTGAGGGTACAAAAGGCAAAGATGGCCAAACTGGAAGAAAGGGCCACCCAACAAGAAGTCCAGCTTGGCCGCGTAAAGGGTGAGCTTGCCCAACAGGTCGAGATCTTCAAAAAGACTGTGGCGGAGCTCATCGAAGATGCCGCTGACGCATATGGAGTAGGGTTTGAGGATGCCCTTGCTCAGGTTGTCTGCGTTCACCCTTAGATGGACATCTCACTTTTCGCAGCGTCGAAACGGGTCGTTGATGGGCAGCTCGCGCCCAGGATCTAACTTGCTCAATTGTAGGACTTTGGCCTGTTGATGAACAATATAATATATATATGTCTTGTCTTATTTATAAATTTGCTTGCCTTAATTTGCTTTCTTATCCTTGGTTGCTAACTGTCGTGTCTCGCACTAACATTGATAACAACGCGTCTGACGAACATTCATACTCTAGGTAGCGCGTTTGCCCACCACCTGCTCGACCTTACCTTCCTCGACTTAAGGTAGCGGTGATGTGCACATGAACCCTTAACTGGCCTTACCTTGGTTACACAAAGATAAGGGAACTCTTTATTGTCGCTCTTCAAACCTACCTTATAAGACAAGAGAGAGAGATCCACTAACTGACTTCGCTCCTACTTTACTGAGCAAGGAGATGTCTTGCTGATGCTGTTGGTGAACTGTGTTGTCTTCGCCTTGGCGTTCTCACTCAAGAGGGAGGCGCTCTCCGCTCATCATCCTATCCCAGCTCTGAGTCTTCTAACCCAAGGAGAAGTTCGTATCTGACCTTGATTTGACCACACAGGGGTAGAGGAGGGTTCAACCGTTGGACCATACTGTCTCCATCTCGGCACTCTCACTCAAGAGGGATGCGTTCTCTGCGAACCATCCTACCATGTCTCAAGACTTCTAGCCCAAGGAGAAACTCGTAACTGACCTCGTCCTTACTGTATGAAGTCAAGGGAGGATTTAACAGGTGAACCGCATTTCCCAGCCCTGGTGTCCTCACTCAAAGGGGGAGGCGTTCTCTACGAACCGTCCTGCCCTCCCTTGAGACTTCTAACCCATGGGAAAAGGTTCATGGTTGATCTCGTCCTTACCCCACCGGGGCAGATGAGGATTTTAACTGGCAAACCGTACTTGTTCATGTCGGTTGACTCGATTGCCTTCGTACGTCTACAACGATCACACGCCCAATTATCCCTGCCTTCGTTCGTGCCTTTCTTCGATCAAACACCTGAAAATGCAAAGACAAAGGGCGCCCTAGAGGCGGTTTGCACTCTGACGCTCAAGTCAGTACTGGGCTAAGAAACACCAAATCTAAGCTGTAAAAAACTCTCTTTGTAATCTGTTTGTGTATTTGCATAAAAGTTGTGTAAAACTTGCATACCTTATCAGGTTTGTTACTGCCCTTTATATACTTTAAGGTTTCTGTTGTTTCTGCTAACCGCAATTAGGGTTACTGAGGGTGTGCCTTAGCACTGCTATCACCCACTCTTAGGGCAATGTAGTGCGTAAGGCTCCCTTACTGGAGTGCAACATCTGTCGGGATGACCACCTGGGTACCAACTTGTGCACCTAATCTCTAGGGCCATCCGTCCTGGGAGTGCCCTAGTTGTTCATGTGCCATGCATGCAGCTTACCCCTGGAATGTGACCCTCACGGGTCGTATCTCTTCCAATGGCTCTTTACTGGTGTTACACTTGAACGTGTCATCCAAACCACACGCATGGACCCCTCGTGATCTAGGCTTATCCCTAACTGATAACTAATGTGTGATTTGGGATCCACCTCTCGTAGCCCAGCTCTACTGTTTGAATCACCGATGTCCGATGTCTCATCGCCCTAACTATATTGTCGAGGACACATCAGCACATCCTGGTGATCGACGCCTGACCACTCTTCGGCACCTTGGCTTTCGTGCCTTGTGAGACACTGGCCCACGCCGCTCGTGGGACCCAGCTTACGTGGCTCCATCATTACTAGCGGTCAACGACACCCGAGGACTGGTCGGTACAGTACTTCTGACCCCTGGCGTTCTCACTCAAAGGGGGAGGCATTCTCTATGAACCGTCCTGCCCTCCCTTGAGACTTCTAACCCATGGGAAAAGGTTCATGACTGATCTTGTCCTTACACCACTAGGGCAGATGAGGATTTTAACTGGCAAACCGTACTTCTCACCACTGGCGTTCTCACTCAAAGGGGGAGGTGTTCTCTACGAACCGTCCTGCCCCCCCTCGAGACTTCTAACCCATGGGGAAGATTCATAACTGACCTCGCCCTTATGTGTGAAGTCAGGGGAGTGTCTTACTGGCAAACCCTATTGTTCAACCTTGGTGTTTTCACTCGAGGATAGGGGGAGGTGTCCTCTGTGAACCTACCTTCCCCAGTCCTGAGACATCTAACCCAAGTGAACGATTCGTAACCCAAAGGCGAGAGAGGATTTTACTGGCGAACCATACTGTTCAGCCTTGGCGTTTTCACTCGAGGGGGAGGTGTTCTCTGCGAACCTGTCTTTCCCGATCTCGAGACTTCTAACCCAAGTGAATGGTTCGTAATTGCATTGCACAAAATATTCGAGAATATACTTCAACCAAAATTTTATTGGGTGACCTCGTTAAAAAACCCTTGGAAGGGAAAAAGAATGTCCCCTAAAAACTGCGTACAATGCAATAGTTCAACTGAAGTAAAATTTGAGGTTGGTTGCATTCCATGTACGAGGAATCGCGCCACCCTCTAACGTCTCAAGCATGTATGCCCTATTCCCAAGGGCCTCTTTCACCCTGAAAGGACCAGTCCACTTGGGGGACAACTTGTTCTCTAGCTGGTACGGGTGGGCCTTTGGAATCACTAGGTCGGCGACCTGGAACTGGCGAGGACTCGGCTTGGAGCTGTACTTGTATTCCACCCTTCTCTTCAAGGCTTCAGCTTTGATTCTTGCTTCCTCCCTTACTTCATCCAGTAGGTCCAGGTTTACCTTTCTCTCTTCATTGGACTTTTCAGCCACGAAGTTCTGGAAGTGTGGCGAGTTCTCCTGGAAAATTAAAAACAAGAATGTAATGACAAGAAATTAAAGAAACTTAGTTTTAAAGAACAAGAATGTAAAAATACTTGAAAAAAAAGTGTCAAATCAACTCAAAACAAGAACAAACTGATGGCTCATAATACCACATGATGTGAATTGACTCATGAATAGACACTTTCAAGAATTAGGCTCACGTGTAAGAGGAACCGAGGAGGTGTCGGCTTGGGGGAAAGGCGAGGAGTCCTTGGCCCTCGGCACCTGAAGAGAAAGACGAGTCAGAAAGGTGGCTTGAAGGCCACATCCCAGCTATCAGTATAGAGAGGCTCGGATCACAAAGACCATGCATGAAGGTGTAGGGAAGCGACAGTATGCCCCACCGCTAAAGAACCACTGGAACCGATACGACTCGTTAGAGTCTCGTTCCAAGGGTGACCGGCATGCATGGAGCGTGAAGGGGCAGTATGCGCTCAGTGTGGATGATCCCTCTGATATTGTGCGTATGAGTTTACGCCTGAGTGATCATCCCACGCCAGTTGCACTTCGAAAGGGCAACCTCACGCACTGGAGTTAACCTTAGCTTGGGTTACGATGACGTGAGGGCTTGCCTATAGTGATGCTCGAGTCAGAGGCAGCCACGTGGCAAAAGCGCTTAAGTCAAAGGTATATAAGCCTTTCTGAGAGGCTTAGAAAGGTACGTTTTCACACTTTACACACAAGTGATCTGAGAACAAGAGAGAATTCAGTTACGCGCTTCCCTGAGCACGGTGTTAGTTTTGTTCTGTTACGGAGGTGCAACGGTGTTTTCTGCCATAATTGACTTGAGCGTCAGAGTGCAAACGGCCGCGAGGGCGCCCATTTGTCTCTCTGTTTCAGGTATTAACAACGGCGAAGGGTGAAGATTGATTGGAACGAAGACAAAGGACTCCTTGAAACGCAGTTCGTAGCTACGCACAAAGGTGATCGAGTCAACCGGCAGGAACACGTTTTAAGAACATTTTGTAGATGCTTGTAGTCTGGTGAACACTTTGTTGTGTATATACTTTGTTTATGAACTTATGCTTTAAGCTGCTTTCTTTGTCTTGGTTGTTAACTGTTATGCCTTGCGCTAACCTTCGCTAACAACGCATCTGACGAAGGGTAACAGCGCGCTTGTCCACCACCCGCTCTACCTTACCTTCTTCATTGTGGCTTAAGGTAGGGGTGGTGTGCACACGAACCCCTAACTGACCTCACCTTCGTTACGCAAAGAAAAGGGAAATCTTTATAGGGGCCCTCCAAACCTACCCTATAAGACAAGAGAGAGAGAGAGAGAGACCCACTGACTGACTTCACTCCTACTTTGTTGAGTAAGGAGATGCCTTGCTGTTGTCGTTGGTGAACCATGTTGTCTTCGCCTCGGCGTTCTCACTCAAGAGGGAGACGCACTCTGCGTTATCCCGCTTCGAGTCTTCTAACCCAAGGAGAAGTTCGTATCTGACCCCAATCTGACCACCCTGGGTTTGGGGAGGGTTCAACCGTCGGACCATACTGTCTCAATCACGACGCTCTCACTCAAGAGGGGCAGGCGTTCTCTACGAACCGTCCTGCCCAGTCTCAAGACTTCTAACCCAAGGAGAAACTCACAACTGACCTCATCCTTGTTATATGAAGTCAATGGGGGTTTAACTGGTGAATCGTATTTCCCAGCCCTGGCGTTCTCACTGAAAGGGGGAGGCGTTCTCTACGAACCGTCCTACCTTCCCTTGGGACTTCTAACCCAGGCGTAAAGGTTCATAGCTGACCTCGTCCTTACCCCCAACGGGGAAGATGAGGATTTTAACTGGCGAACCGTACTGTTCAGTCTTGGTGTTCTCACTCGAGGATGGGGGGAGGTGTCCTCTACGAACCTATCTTCCCCATTCCTGAGACTTCTAACCCAAGCGAACGATTCATAATTGACCTCATCTTCGCGCAAAGGCGAAAGAGGATTTTACTGGCGAACCATATTGTTCAGCCTTGGCGTTCTCACATGGGGGGAGGTGTTCTCTGCGAACCTACCTTTCCCGCTCTCGAGACTTCTAACCCAAGTGAACAGTTCATAACTGCATTGTACAAAATGTTGAACCAAGTGGTGTTCAAGTTTTGAAGAATCCAAATCCTTTGAAGGATGTTGAAGCCTTGGTTGTGCTTGTTGTTGCTGTGCTGGTTTAGCTTAGCTCTGGGGTAGTTTATATGTTGTAATCCACCCTTTGATTAAATCTAAAGCATTAGCATTTTCAATCTTTGTTAAAGTAAAATGTTTTCAAACTAAGTTAAAACAACCGATTGTTTTGTCGAAACAACCGATTGTTTATACTTAGGTGTTCTGAGAAAAAGATTGAAAACTGTTTTTAAATTGGTTGAACTGTTAAGTACCGAAACAACCGATTGATTCGAGGAAACAACCGATTGTTTGTTTTGGGACCATAACAGAAAAACTATTTTATCTTTGACTGAGCTTTAAATGATTTAACTGCTTACGCTCCAGTCATTAAATGTTTTGACCAATCTTTTAATGCAATTTAAGAGTTTGTTAAGATTTGATAACAAACTACATCTTTGAATATATTCAAAAAAACAGATTTGAGATTTAAGAATTTTTGACAAGTTTTTCTTAAGAGTTTTGAGTTTTTCAAAGAGCTGAGATTGCTAAGAGTTTGTGATTGATCAAAGTGTATGGAATAGGATTCTACTTGTATTGATTTCAGATTATCTTCTGTAACAAGTGTAATCCTTGTACTCTGTTGAACAAGTATTCATTTCTGTGTTTTGCTGAGATTGGCTGTGTGTTCTTGAGGGGATCAAGATCAGCAATCTTAGTGTTGGTGTGTTGACGAAGGAGAGTGTGTTTCTTGAGGTGTTCAAGGTCATTCTCTTGGTTGTTGTGTAAGTGATCAAGGTGTGATTGCTTAGTGGATTTCCTCAGGGTTCTGAGAAGACTGGATGTAGCTCTGGGTTTGGAGTGAACCAGTATAAACAACTGTGTACAATCTCTCTATCTCTAACTCTTTAAATTCAGTTTATTTTGTTGTTTGCGGGTATAAACAACCGATTGTTTCTGCGAAACAACTGATTGTTTTTCTGGTACTACAGCTTTTGCTTGTTGTTTTGGTGAACTGAATTTCTGAATCAATTGTTTCCTGAGATAAATTCATTCTTGTTTTGAAAAGTTTGCAAAAACCCTCTTTAAACAATTCACCCCCCCTCTAGTTTAAAGCCATCTTTTCTAACAGTATATTCGAGAATATACTTCAATCGAAATTTATTGGGTGACCTCGTTAAAAAACCCTTGGAAGGGAAAAAAAGTGTCCCCTAAAAACTATGTACAATGCTAAAGTTCAACTGAAGTAAAACTTCAGGTTGGTCGCATTCCATGTACGAGGAATCGCGCCTCCCACCAGCATCTCAAGCATGTATGCCCCATTCCCAAGGGCCTTTGTCACTCTGAAAGGACCAGTCCACTTGGGGGACAGCTTGCTCTCTAGTTGATACGGGTGGGCCTTTCGCATCACCAAGTCGACGACCTGGAACTGGCAAGGTCTTAGCTTGGAGTTGTACTTGTACTCCACCCTTCTCTTCAAGGCTTCAGCTTTAATCCTTGCTTCCTCCCTTACTTCATCCAGTAGATCCAGGTTCACCTTTCTCTCTTCATTGAACTCTTTAGCCACGACGTTTTGGAAACGTGGCGAGTTCTCCTGGATCTCTATGGGAATCATCGCGTCCGACCCATACACCAAGCTGAAGGGTGTTTCTCTGGTGGTGGACTGGGGAGTGGTGTGGTAAGCCCACACAATTCTAGGGACTTCTTCTGCCCAAGTCCCTTTGGCCTTCTCAAGCCTTCTCTTCAGACCTCTGAGCAAGACTCGGTTGGCAGACTCGACCTGCCTATTCGTCCGGGGGTGCTCGACTGATGTGAACACCTGCTTTGTCCCAATTTTTGTACACAGTTTTCTCAGTTGTTGGCTTGCGAACTGGGTGCCGTTATCAGACACCAAACAATTCGGTACTCCGAAGCGGCAGACAATGTTCTACCACACGAAGTGCTGAATCTTGTGGGTTGTGATCTGCTCTATGTCGACCACGAGGTACTTCATCTGCCGTATCGCCAAAGGGAAATGTCCCAGTATATCAATTCCCCATGTATGGAACGGCCAAGGGCTGTAAATCGATCTAAGCTCTTCTGGTGGCGCCTTGTGCCAGTCAGCATGTTGTTGACATTGCTTGCACTGTTGTGCGTACCTCGTGCAGTCTTCCTTATGGTTGGCCAATAGTATCCCACACGAATGGCCTTCGATGCTAGAGATCGACCACTGATATGGCTCCTGCATATCCCTTCGTGGAGCTCTGCCATTATTCATGCGCATTGGTCACCACTTACACATACCAAGATTGGGTGGGTGAACCCGTGTCTGAACAACTCTCCGTCGATGAGAGTGTACTTGGCCGAAGTTTTCTTTATTTTTCTGGCCTCTGTGGGCTCCAATGGGAGTGTCCCATCTACCAGGTAACGCTTGTAGGGCGTCATTCAGGTTTCTCCTCCTTCAACTAGGCAGACCTGCAATGACTCTTCCCCAAGGACTGGGTATGTGCTTATCCTAGGCGTTCTTAGTGTCTCCTGAGACAGTGACCGATGACTCCTCTTCCCTCCTCTCGACGTGCTAACCTGATGGACCCCCACCAAATTATCTGCGATGAAGGTTCGAGGCGTCTTCAGGGTTCCCTGTATGATGGTCATCTGCCTGCTACCCTTGCCTGAACTGGCGAGCTTAGCTAGCAAGTCAGCTCGGGCATTCTGCTCTCTAGGGACATGTACCAACTTGAACACCGCAAATGACTTCTTCAAGACCTGGACATATTCCGGATAAGCCGCCATTTGCGAGTCCTTAGCCTGGTATTCCCCTGTTACCTGACCTGTAACTAATAGGGAGTCACTCTTCGCCAACAAACTCTACGCACCCATCTCCTTGGTTAACAGTATGCCAGCGATTAGGGCTTCACACTCCACTTGGTTGTTGTTGGCCTTGAAGGTGAACCGTAGGGCCTGCTCGATCAATAGCCCATTCGATCCCTCCAAGATGACGTCAGCTTCGCTGCCTTGTTGGTTAGAGGACCCATCTACAGAGAGCACCCATCGGAAGTTGGCTTCTTCTTGGTGTGCATCTGCCGAGGAGAGTTCTACCACGAAATCAGCATAAACTTAGCCTTTGATAGGGCCTTTGGGCTCGTACTGTACGTTGAACTCTAACAGTTCTACTGCCCAACGTACCATTCTTCCCGCAACGTCCGGCTTCTATAAGACCTTGCAGATAGGCAGGTCTGTCATCACCACTATAGTAAAGCTCTGGAAGTAGTGGCGAAGTCTCCTTGCTGAGAACACCACTGCCAGGGTTGCCTTCTCTAGGGTCTGGTATCTTACCTCGGGCCCCTGCAATACTTTGCTCACAAAGTATATTGGCTTCTGCACTTGGTCCTGTTCATGCACGAGGACCGAACTGATCGCCCGTTCTGTAACTGCGAAGTACAGACGAAGCGAAGTACCCAGCTGCGGCTTGCACAACACTGAGGGACTGGTCAGGTACTCCTTCAGCTTGAGGAACGCCTCTTCACATTCCCTGGTCCAGATGAACCTATTGTTCCTCCTCAAACACTGGAAGTAAGGATGACCTTTGTCCCCTCCAGCTGATACAAATCTGGACAGAGCGGTCATCCGTTCTGTCAACTGCTGCACCTCCTTCACTGAGATCGGGCTCCTCATTGCGAGGATTGCAGCGCACTTCTCAGGGTTCGCCTCTATCCCACGCTCGGTGAGTAGGAAACCCAAGAACTTGCATGCTTCCACCCCGAACACACACTTTTCAGGGTTCATCTTCAATCTATATTTAGCTATTATGGTAAATAGCTCTTATAGATCAGCAACGTGTTGATCCTTCACCTACGAGGTCACCACCATATCGTCCACGTAGACCTGCACATTTCGCCCTATCATGGACGCGAGCACTCTGTCCATCAGCCTCTGATAGGTGGCACCTACATTCTTCAACCCGAAGGACAATACTATGTAACAATCCAATCTGCCCAAAAATCTTAATCTAAAAAAATCTCAATCTATCTAAAAATTCTCAATTTGCCAAAAAATCATAATCTGTTCAAAAATCTTCAATATATCCAAAAATTCTCAAACGCAACCTAAAAATATCCCTAAACCCAATAAGCTAAAAAAACCCTAACCCAATTTAAAAATCCCTAACCCTAAACCCCAATTTAACAAAACAGAAGAGAGGAAAGCGGGTCTCCCTGTCTAACACAAACCAACTTTTTTACCATTAACTCGAATGGATAGAATAGCAGAATGAAGAACATAAGCAATCCATTCACAAAAGATGGGACGGAAACCAAATTGGTACAGAACCTTAAGCAAGAAACCCCAATTAATAATATCAAAAGTTTTCTTGATGTCAATTTTTACAGCCACATTACCTCTATTAATTTGCTGATCTTTGACAAACTGATTTTGATTAACTGAGATGATATGAGCAATATCCCCAAGTCTATCAGCCAAAATCTAAAAGATGATTTTAAATTTAAAATTGGCCACTAATAGACCTAAAGTCCTTCATATCATCAACACCTAGCATTTTAGGAATAAGAGAAATCACGCTAACATTCCTCTCAAGAAGAATCCAGTATTGAGTAAAGAATTGTTTTATGCCCTGCACACATCGCATCCAATGATATCCCAGAACTCTTAAGAGAATTTACCACCAAAAAAAATCACCAGGACTCACAACACTATTAGGATTAAGGCCAAAAATAAAAACTTTTATCTCTTCATTGGTTGGACAAGTTATGAGTTGCTCATTCTCGTTCTGTGACCGTATTAGGAATAATACCTCTAATAAATTCAGACATAGTCTCACAGTTAGGAGAATCAAGAACAGTCCATTTTATCTTTTTTTTTCCAAAGTCTAGCTTGAAGATCCAAAGCTTTGTCCAGATCTGCAATAACTTTCTTTTCCTCTTGAAGAAGGAAATCACTTTGACCTGCAGCAGATATTTTTCCGAAGATTGAATGGCATCCAAAAGATTTATTTTTCTCTGTAACCTGATGATGCACATTGCGAAAACAGTTCTGGTTTGAATCTTTCAAAGAAGATTCTAAAAGCTGCAGTTTCATTTGCAGAACATACATGGGACAACCAATATCCATAGACTTCTAGGTATCCTGTACTAGCTTCCTGCAATCAGGATTATCAACCCATAACTTGAAGGAAGAGATTCTATTGGCAGTGCCAGATTGAGTACATAAGACAAGGAGGGTATGATCCGAACAGCTTCTAGTTAGGATGCTACATCTGATATTATTCCACAAATCCATAGTAGAGGGATTATTAAAAGCTCTAACCAGTTTTCTATGAATTCTTTGAATTCCAAGTCTGCCATTGTTCCAAGTAAAAAAAACACCTGAGCTAGGCATTTCAATCGTGTCATTAGAGTTAACTCCATCATGGAACTCCAAACATGACAGCTAATTAGGTGTGCTTCTCCTTTAGAATCAGAAGAAGACAAGATCGCATGAAAATCACCAAAGATGCAGCATGGGCCAATGTGGGCATTCTGAACATTCCTAAGTTTGGATCGTAAGATTCTTCTAGCAATATAAGAAGTTGAACCATACACACCTGCAATGTAACAGACTTTCCCCTCCATGTTAACAACAATAGATTTATATTGTTTGTCTGAATCTATAACGGAAATCTGGATATCAAATTTTCTCAAACACCAAAGATTAGGCATCAAACCAACTCTATTGTTAACTTAACAAAGGATAAAATTAAGAGTATTAAAAAGGATATATGAGGGCTTTGAAAACTAACCATGGGCTTAGCTATGAAAACTGAGATCCAAAATGAGCCTTCGGAGCATTTTAACAGTTTTTTCATTAGCCAAACCGCGAGCATTTCAAAAAAAGCTTTTAATATCCATGTGAAGCTCTTTTATGGGCACCTTTTAAGGTTTTTTTGGAGCTTTAGTAGTTTTCTTTGGTGGCCTCCCAGGTTTTTGGTAGATTGAGCCCAGAATTTAGAAATAAGATTAGCTTCAACAACAATTTGAGAATTCTTGTTAGGAGGGGAGATAGATCTAACAGGGAGTGTCACATTCCTTGGTAAATTGACAAGCCATCACAGAATCAGCAGGAACTTCCTTAGATTGAACCTCCTATTATGCTTATTGGTAGCATCGTACTCAGGGTCTTTATAACCAGAACCCATAGGCTAATCGTTCTGATACAAATTCTCGGCTACTGTCGAATTCTGATGAACAAAAGATTCAGAATAATGAATAACGGAATCAACAAGTTGATTATTTTCTTGGTCAGCCTCGTTCTCTTTTTTTTTTTTACCAAAGTGATAGACTCAAGAACATGTATGTTTTCAGATTCAGCCCTTTTGTTTTTAGAAAACGTTGCCTCATTTCTGTCGGGTCAGGAACACTTTTATCAGCAGAAGCAATATTTTCCCCCAGAGCATCCAAATGGACACCAACCTTTTCGTATTGTGGCATAGGAACATAAACTTGCTTACCCAGATTATCAGCTCCTTTAAAAGTATTATTAATCCTGCTAAGCTCACTGGATTACCTTCTGCAATTGTGAATAGAATGACCTATCATTTATCAAAGAGAACAGAATGGAGGAAAGTTTCTCATACTCCACATTTGCAACAAAAGTGAACCCTGGCCTTTTAAACAAAAGTTGATCAGGTAGTTCGGTTGAAAGATCCAAATTAGCAAACACACGATCAAAGAAACCTTGTGTCTTTATCATAGTGCTGTCATCCAAAATGTTAAGGGGTACTAATGATCCTAGCAATTGAAAATATAGGCCATAGATTCTAACCAAACATTGTGTTTTGGTTAATTTGATCAGAGGCCACAAAATCTTTTGACCAAGCAAAAACTCATAAAGAGAGGTTCCAAGATCCAATAACTAAAACTCATTTCATGTCCTCTAAGGAAGAGAACTTATCGCGCTAAGCACGAAGAAAACTGCTTAGCCAAACCCAAACCTGTGTCACACGAAGCAAAAACACCACAGCGACAAAAGAGCAAACACTTCGTGTGCTCTCATGATAGGTCCAAAACCACTGCAGCAGAACAGATGACGCAAAGAAATCTAATCACACTCTTGGAGCGATTCTTGGAGCCAAAAATCTCAACCAACAACCTTTTTCCTGAAGAATGTATATTATTTAATACTTAATAAATTTATATTATTTAAATATTTGTAGATAAATGTTTTTCTTTTAAATCTTACTTAAATTTAATAATGTACTAAAATGAAGAAAAAAAACACTAAAGCAGAAGGACAACATTTAAATTTTATATAAAAAAACAAATAGTTGATTTAGCATGTTCTATAAAAAATAGGTAAGTTAATTAATTTTACTTATAATGTTTGAAATTTAATTTTTATTTTTAGAATGTCTAAAAAGTTAAATAATTTAACTAGTGATAATATTTATAAAAAAACTGTATATAACAGTGGACAAGCGCTTTTCCACCTAAGATTGAGACTTTTTTTATCGTTAATACACCAATAATACATCTACTTCCATAAAAAATGAGTGAACATTTAATTAATAAATTTCACAATAAATTAATATTATAAAGATAATTCTTCATTAGTACATATGAAATAGTGATCCAAATTTCTTATATTTTGAAAAAGAAAAAATTCATTTATTTCTTACATAAAGGTCCGAATGAAAATTAATTATATAATTAGACAAGGATTTATATCATATATGAATTTTAATCTCTGCAGTCACTATTCCTTAAGGTAGATTAAGAAAAGATGTATATACTATAGTTTATAGTTACAAAAATGCAATTTGCATAGATATTAACCTTTGAATACATAATACTAAGGCTAAAGAGTGTATAGTATTTCTTACCATTTGGAATATGTGCAATAGGTGGCTTGGTTGGGATTAGCTTTGTGTATCACAATGAGTTGGTTAATCATTTTGAGCAATTCTCTTGCATCTATTTTAACAAAGAAGGTAATAAATTATGGAAAAGTCTTGGGTTTCAGTGATTTGGTGTATCTGGAAACATAGAAACAAGACTATTTTTAATCTAAAGATAGATGCAGAGAAATTTTTTACCATGACACAAATTCAATCATGGACATGAATGAAACACAAAGTAAGGAAAGTTAAGTTCTCTTTCTCTAACTTACTTTTATCTCCCCTAACCTGCATTAATATGGCAACAACTAATCTGTTGGGGATACAAGTTTAACCTGCATTATATTTGATTGTTTACTCACTATTTGTTGTTGATAGCCTTGAACTTAACTTGTTGTATAAGTTATTGTTGATAAAATATTGGTTTAGATTTACTTTTTTTTATGGTTTAAGATTTTTGTGTATGTTGTATGTTGCTTAAGGTAACCTGTTGGCTGTTTTTTGGGTATGGTTGTCTCACTTTAAGGTTGCTCTGCCACAACCATAAAGGAGAGTCTTTTGTGTGGATGATGTAGGAAGTCCACTTCTGGGCTACTGTATATGGGTTGGGATACCCCTGAAGTATCCCCTTAATTTTATTTATTCATTGCTTATAAAAAAAAATGGTTTAAGATTTTTGTGATGACTGAAGAGGCGCGGAAGGTCGAGAGTTTTCTTTTTACAGTTATGCTTGAGTGTTACTGAAGACCTTGGGGATGATGGAATGTGGAATTACAAAATAAGAAACAACATTTTGATAACAAATAAGTGGTAGAATTGTAGGTAAGACTCTAAACTGTTTGGCCCTTAAATCTGTTAAAATAGTTTTGATGACGTTTGGAATTCTGACTTAAGCAAAACAGCATTGGTTTAATTTTGTCTTTTGAAAACCAACTTTAGCAATTTGTGCAAGTTTGTGCATGCATATTTTTCTTGGAAATGGTACAGTTTAACATAGATATTTGTTGGAAGGATGGTATTGTCTTGGTGTTGCAAGGGTATAGAGGTGTTACAGGTAGGGAGTAGACAAACAAACGAAAGCAAATATCAAAGGGGGTTGATGAAAGTCGGTTCATGGTGCCAAAAGGCTTGTTGATGCTGGAAATCTATACCTCAACAGCAAAACATTAAAACAATATAGATTTGCAAGTATGCAGGGAAGAGATATGTACTAGAGGTATTATTGAGCAGAGGATGTTTGTAATTAAGCAAAGGTGCACACGATAATAGTGGTTTTCATTGGTTGGTCAATATTGAAGCCAATTTTATGGGTTTATTTGCATATTCTAATTTAAGTGGAAGGTTAGTTTTATGTATATGGGTATGGCTTGATGTATCCTTCTGCGATAGTTATAAAAATTGTGTAATAGGGAGAGAATTATGTTAGTTCTTTTGGAATCTTTAAATGCAAATGGTAGAACTATCTCTTGGGATATAGGAATGAAAAGTATGTTTGTTTTTATGATTTTTGTATATGGATTGGAATACCCCTAAAATGTTCCTTTAATTCATTTATTTCATTGCTAAAAAAACTAAAGCTAAAGAATTTCTAGAAATTTGTAAATAAAATTGATTTGTCTATCATTATTTTAGATTTACAATATATTTTCTTCTAAATGTAAAATTTATTTTAAGTGTTGTGATACATGCTCACATTAGTAACATATATTGTTCTTGAAATTTATTATTAAAAACTATTATATTATGAGTTAAACTCATTAAATAAAAGTAAAATCTATATAATAGTTATGTGATTTTCAATGAATTTCAACATATAATAAAAGGAGAATTTTTCTTATGCTAATAAGTTCTCTATCAAGTAAAAAGAAATGGAATCCAAATTCAAATGCAATTATTACGCAGTTTCTGGTATTCTCAATCATAAAAGGAAATTAATAAGAAAAAAGTTATAGATGCAACGTTCCTCTTATTGTGATGTTAAAACCTTATTGTTTCTTTTAGTATATGTTAGTAACAAATTTGAAATTCAAAAATATTTTTTTTACTAAAGCACAGCGGAAAGAACACATTCTTTGTTATTAATTAAAATATATTAAAAATTACAAAACAAACATGCACATATTTTTTGTAATTTCTAATACATTTCAACTAATATAGAAGGAAAATAGGAAAAAAATTATTTAAAACTATTTCTCTTGAATAATTCTAAATTCTTCTAATTGTATTTTTTATTTAATTTTTTATGATTAAGTAAGATGATATAATATTACTCGTGTTCTAGATTATAACAAAGCAGTTGGAATTGCAAACAAAATTTACAATCCTCACTAAATTTAAGAAGGCGAACAAAGAACAGGTATTGTTGATTTTTGATTAATTCAGCTCTTTCATATTCATTTATAGGTCCTGCATTCATATGTGAACATGTCATTTTTTGTAACTTGTCACCCATTTTTTCTCTCTCTTTGAGTAGTGAAAATATCTAAGTTTCCATTGAGACATGTCATTTGTTTCATTGATCACTTTACAACTTTCATTATAAATCAAACCATTTGTACCCTTTTGCATGTCTCTTCATGCATCAGTAAATCAACATTCTAACCTCAGAATTCACTCTGCCTATGAATACTCCCTCTCAGAATATGCCAAATGGATCTGCATCAAAGACAGTTGAGACAGTGTAGCTATTACTATATGAATCATGCAAGTCCTCAAGGCTTCTGTGACAAACAAGTTCTGCAAATGTCCTGTGTGTTTCTCTCTTGTATTTCAAAAAGAAAAGCGTGTTATGCATGATTAATATAGTATGCCCCCGTGAAGAGTTACAAAAAGACTAAAGCAAACATCAAATGGTACCTTCAAAGAACCAATACGAATTATTGTTTTTCTTCATGTACATTGCCTCCTCCAGTTTTGGATTTAGTTTGATCAGCAGGAACAAAAATATCATATTCACCTTCTTTTTCTCCCGCCTTTTTCTTTAAATTATCATCAATGCCACTATAATCCAATTCCTTCAAAATGGAAGGAACTCGCATACCATCCTTCCCATACATTGTTCCCATTTCCATGTCAAATTTATGTTTTGAGCTTATAAAACCTCTTTCTAGATCTGAAGTATAGGATTCATCTGGAATTTCATCCTCAACCACAACCCATTCTCTAAAATTTATCAATGTGCTTGGGATTTTACTACAAGAAAGTTCTTTGAAGTTTTCCAATATTCCTCTTGTAAATGGATTTTCCTTTTTATCGTATCGATACCGAAAATTCTCATAGGTTGTCTGTAACAAAAGACACGATCAAAATATTAGTATATAATGCAAAGTGATGATAAATCATGTTAGATAATAAAGATCAAGACATATATGCACTACACAATAAAGATGAGCCCTAAACTTTGTAGAAGAAAATGACAAGAATTTCTCATATAACATTAAATTTCAACTTCATTTTCATATCTTAGCATCATTAAGGACTTAATTTTATTTATTGGAAACTTAAAATATCCCTATCAATATTTAAGATATAACAACAAACATAGTTCAACGAAAACGGTGTAATGTATAGAAATAAAGTTTAGTTTATACATATTTTAATCTAGTCAACATCTGATAAACATATCCTATTATCATAATAATAATAGGGCAAGCTCCTATTATCCTATAATTGAGTTCTTTGTAAATGCATGAAGTAATCTTCTTTTATTATGTCTGTGATTATCCTAGGTTAAAAAAGTTAGAGAATAATATAATGTGTACCTACAATCTTTTATCAAGTTGAATGAACTATGGATTTATGGATTGAAGGTGTTGAAACTTATGATTTTATTTTGAAAGAAATATTTTTTAGACTCTGTAATTTATCTAAAAAAATACTTATATTGGCTATACCTATTCAACTTATAATTTTTTATATTTTCCTTATCTATTATAAGATATGGAATAATAAATGATGCTTAATAAATAGTGTTTCATGAGTTATTGATTTTTTTTAAAGTAATCATAAATTTATATTGATAAAAAACACTTCCATGACACAAATGAAGAAAGAGATCCACCAAAGTTTTTATCTAGGTTAAATTTTTTGAAGCAACTTCTTGACATATTGATGACATGAGTGTAATATTTAAAAGCAACCTTGAATCAAATGAGTAAAGTAGTAAAGGAAAGCGGAATTGTGAGGAGAAAGACTAAAACAATGGAAAAACAACTTATTCTTTATTCTTTTTATTGGAAAAGTAATCTTTTATGTCATGATTTTGATATTAAGAACATTTAGAAAAATATTTTTGATAATATGATATATACATTTCTTAAATATGAAAAAGTATAAAAGTTATCTTTAACGTACTAAGAACATTAAAGCACATGAGTCTAAAGAAGATATTTGGTTAAGATGAAATAAAAATATATATATTTCTCTATGCTTTACAATGATAAAAGAATGAAGAAAAGAGATTTCTCAATATATTCAAGAATGTAAAGAGGCTAAACGGTTAATCAAGTAGAATATTTAATTTAATTAATGATGAGAACTATAATGTATTTAGACTTAAAGGTCATGGCATCATATAATATCACATCTTCATATAATATTTACTACCAATTCCATTAGTTTTTATGTCATCATTTACTTGATAGCTTGACCATAATGTTGGTAATGTTTTGTTAATTATTCAAGAGTTATGTTGATGATCATTCCAATTATAATAAAATAAATTTCTCAAATTGGTTATCCTCAACTAAGTAGATCAATGACAACTTCAACTTTCACTCCTACCCTATTATAAAAATCATAAGCATATCAATATTTACTACTAAATTGTCAAGAAGTCTATTCATATGTTAAGTAAAAAAAATTCATGTATTTAAAAATAGCACATTATTATTTTTGTGGTAGTGAATTCAAAACATCCACAAAGAGAAAAACCACAATTGAAGATATTCAAGTACAAAGTTAGAATAAGATAGTTAGTTAAGAATTTTCAAATTGATTTCTTTTTAGAGTAAGTATAAAATATAATTTCATATGAAAATTGTAATTTACTTTAATGACTAATATGATTTCAAAATTAGGTTGTAATTCTAGACAATGCAAAAATTGTGGCAAATGAAATTGAGTATATAGTTAAGGGTTCAATGTTAATCATGAAAATATATAGTAAGTGTAACATCAATGAGTACAAGGTTAAAAATATGGGACCCGTGAATGTTTGAAAATTAAAAATAATGGAATTTTTCTTAAATTATTACAAAATGAACTTTAAGCCTAACTCAACCCCATAAAACCGGCTCATGGGGTGAGGTTTGCACCCACTTATATACAATGAAATATTCTCATGTAGTGTTTGTTGGGTCTATCGTGTCACCCGCTATCGGGTCATTATTGGACCACCCATAATGTGTTGTCCCACGCACGAGCTGTCACTCTTGGCGTGAGGGGGTGTATTGGAGATCCCACATCAACTAGAGATGAGAATATTTCATTGTATATAAGTGGATGCAAACCTTATGGGATTGAGTTAGGGTTAAAGTTCACTTCGTAATATAAATCAAACACATCATGTATTGCAAGTAATGTTCATGAAAAATTGAGACAATCATATTCATCAAATTATGAGAAGTTAGAGGATATAATTGAGTTTGAGTATTACAATTTTCTTGATTTGTTTTCTTAATGTGCAAGTGAGCAAATACTACATGTCTTAGAGAAACGAATGAGAATGTTGACATCTGAAACAAATGAGCCTCAAACATGGGAAAAAAAATAGAGAATGAAATCAATAAAGGATCAGAAAATATACGTTTCCATCAGAAATAAAGGAAAAATCCAATCTACTATTATCACATTTTTTTAGTAGTATTAGTGGAATTTAAGTACATTTATGTACAAAAGTAGGGTACCACCTGTAATATACCTCTTGATTAAATTGCTACATTTTATTTTAAATGGTGGATGATTGAAGTGTCTTTATATGCAAAAGTAGAAGGATACTTTTGAAACACCTTTTGGTTAAATTCATGCACTTTTTTAAGTGGTGAGGAGTAGGATGTTTATAACTTTGGTTTTGGTGTGTAATTGTTATATTATCATATTTATATTATTTAGTTTGTATATGAATTAGACCACCCTAGTATTTTTATATATACACATATAGTTACTCTTTTATCAATAAAAAAAATTACATGTCCTAGAGGATTTGGAAAGGATATTTAGAAATTTACTTTGTGAACTTTTCTCAGTGCATTCATATAAGTGAACATGAAAAATATGATCAGTATATTGAAGTTAAGTAAGCACAAATTTTGTATTTTGTTGATTGATGAGGTTGATAAAGGTTGAAGTATCATTGTCCATATGCCAAGGGATTTATATTATATGAGAGAACTTAGAAAAGATATTACATTTGAAAGTGATTCATACCATTAACAAAACTTAAGCAAATTACTTTTAAATAAAACAAAAAACTTTTGATTAAGGATGAAGTAAAACTTTTGTTAAGGATGAAGTAAAGATGAATTTTATACACAAGTCATGCCGAAAATCAACTTTTAAAAAAATATAATATGTTTGAATAATTAAGAGAAATATATTTTATTTCACATGCAATAAGATTTTATTCACTATAATATTTTATTTACTTACTAATAATGTAACATGATAGATTATCCATTACTTGTCTGCATATGTAGCCATGTCTTCTAAAGTCAAATGCTTAAAAATAGTGCACCTCAAGGATATCATTTTTTTTACGAAACAATCACAACATATACAACAATCAAGATACTTACTTAGTGTCCACATGTTAGATGTGAATCTAGTAAAGTATGTATTCTACATGTTATAGGTAATATCATTTGTGCACAAGTCATAACAAATGAAAATTATTATTTTTCTTTATAATTTTATTATATTTTATCTAACCATTTTTTAAAATTTATTTTTATTCAGTCTAATTAAATCATCTCTTTATATATGAGAAATACAATA
Organism: Phaseolus vulgaris; assembly: GCF_000499845.2. Classification (NCBI taxonomy): domain Eukaryota; kingdom Viridiplantae; phylum Streptophyta; class Magnoliopsida; order Fabales; family Fabaceae; genus Phaseolus; species Phaseolus vulgaris. Next base: position 25,172,653 of record NC_023759.2, read on the forward strand.
TAATAAGAGGATTTAATTGATAAAATCAAGTATATATTGATGCCTCGTGATGAGCATATAATTGTGGTATTTGATAGAGAATAGTGGGTTTATAAAGAAGTAACATATTTCTTTTAACATCTCCTATTGTTGATTCAAAGAACATTTCCGTTAACTTTAAAAGTTGGCTAAAAGTTTAAAAATCATAAAAGAAAAATTGTTTTATCATTATAAAAAGAACATGCATAACTCAATTTATGTTGCCTTGTTTTTTTTTTTTAAAATATGATGTACTAACATTTTTTTAGTAATTTAAAAAAATATTACACCTCAACATATAGAAAGGAAAGAAAAACTATAGGATAATAATTTTAAGATTTTGTTATAAAGAAAATTAATTAATAATTAATTGTTAAAGTTCTTAATAATTAAAAATATCAATTATCTTCATTAGTCTATTTCATCTAAGTCCACAATAAGGCAGTTTAAACATATTTTACAATTATATTCGTATTTTGTATATTAATTAATAAATTGTTCATTTTATAATTTTATAGGGTTCATGTAATACAATTATTGAAATAAGGACAAACAAACAATTCCACGTATGGAGGAGTTTAAACTTGTTGTCTATAGAACAACATAAGAAGGTAAACATCTCATGTGTTATTTTGGGTATTAATAAATAAATAATTTTATTATTCATGTGAATTTATTTGTCATAAGATACATTCAAGGATATTATGAGGATTTAGAAGGATGAGAGACACCTTAAAGAGACCTTTTAAGGAATATGGAAGAAAAAAAGAATAAAAAAGAAAGCTTAAGAAAATAGATGACAAGATGAAGACTGGAAAAGCTAGAAGAAGAAATTAGGAAGCAAAATATTTTTTTTTAAATCATTTGAAGAAGAAATTAGGAAGAATAATATTTTTTAAAAATCATTTAAACATGTTGATAAGTATAGAATGTTCTATAAGTTTTGTTGTAGAATAAAAATAAAGTGGAAAGAGGCATGAATTAACTTAACTACCTAGGTGGTTAATCTAGTTCATAAACCCACCCACTTTATTAATGAGAGAATTGCAAACTCCATCACTATTATCATAAATGATTATGAGTTGAGTTCTTTCCTTTTGGATGAGTTTGTTGTGCTTTTCTCACCTATTAATAGGAAGCTTCATAAACATTTTATCCATCCTAAATAAATGGTTCTTTCTTTATACAAAACACATTAAAATTGAATAAATTAGAATTATTATTTTGAGTGTCTTGAGAATTTGATACTCTTTGTATAGGTTATTCAAGTAGTCAATAAACATTGCACTTATACTTGAAGCACTCAAGGTGGTTTCTTCTTCTCCATCCTATCCCCCTCTTTGTCCATTGTTTTTCATTCTAGTATTGTCTTTTCTTTTTTCATGTCTATTGTTGTTTGGGAGAGAGTTATGTCATGGTTCTTGGTGAACTCTTGGATGATTTTTTTTTCATGATTAGATAAATCCTTCCAAAATCCAAAAGAGACTGCATCAAGTTATAACAAGAGTTTTGGCTTTAACTCATCATATGAAGATGCTACATCACTCCAATTAAGTGCTCTTTCCAAATGAGTTTTCCTTTATTTTCCAAACCCAATTTTAAGTGATGTTATTTTTTATTTTCTTTGGTTAACCTTTTATATTGAGGCACTTTCATGGTTTCTTACACATGTTTATAGTATTGTTTTACATTATAATCCATCAATTATTTTCTTCTTGGTTGAGACATATACTTGGTACATATGTAAGACTATTTACTTGATAATCTAGTTTGAGTCTACCTTTTTTATTTTAGTATTTATCTTTGTTCTTTAGTTTTCTTTATAATAAAGTGCTTGAATAATTTTGTCTGTAGTCAATCTCTCAATTTTAGAGAAGTTGCTTCTTGAGAAGGTTTTTGAGAAAGTTTCTTGAATAAATTGTTGTTGAATTGATTTGAGACTTGCAAACATAAACATTCAAGTGTTATTAATTCTTCCATTGAAAATCAAATGTAGATTTTAGTCTAAGAATGGGTTTTCAAATTTGTAGAAGGTATAAAAAAAAATCAATACCAATTACAACCAAAATGGCAAAGAAAAAATGAAGATTGAGTAGTTCAAAGTGTTGGAAAGAAAAGCATTAAAAAAAAACCTGACCGATAAATCTTGGACTCAAATTCTAGTTGTTTTCTTGGGAATCAGCCAAATTAAATCGTCCAATTGATGTGATTTTTTTATTTTGATAATGTGCTTGTTTTGATAAATTTTATTGGGTAATTTAAATATAAATATTGTGGTAATTCTAATTGCTTAGTTATACCTTAAATGTGAGTCTTTTCTAGGTTTTTCTTTTTCTTTTTGGTTGGAGACTTTCGTCAACATCTTTTAATCTTTTGGTTTAACTTTTCTTCCTTTTATATATATTTTTTTAAGTTTGTAAGTTCTTTTTTTTTTTAAGTTTTGTCTATTTTAAAAATCTCTATAATTACTTTTTATTTTGTTTTTTGTTTTCATTTGAAAGTATCTTTTCTTTATTTGTCACTTTAGAAAAGTTTATCAAATTTTTAGATCTTTTGAGAGAAATAGAGTTAACTTCAATCTTTAACATCTTTATAGTAAAAGCCTAACCTTTTGTTTGGATAAGGAATGTCACAATTTCTAAGAAATCCAAATACATAGTTTTATTTTTTAAATGTTCTATTTGGATAAGGCAATTCAAATTTATGGAATTTTAATTTTCTCATTTGGATCTAACATTTCAATTACCAAAAATGCAAAAAAAAATAAAAATTAAATATTAAAAAGTTATTAATCAATTAGAAATATCAATATTAATTTTCTCTTTTAGTCAATCTTGTTTGATGTTATTTTTTTAATTAAAGTTCATCAAGAATTTTTTTATTGATATTGGCAAAGCTTCTTTTAGATTAACATTGACTAACAATGATTATTGAACACTACTAAAAATCATTAAATATAAACCAATTTTAGACACAAAAAATTATTAGTTTCTATAGTGACTAAATTAGATATTATTTTAAAAACTAAAAAAAAAACTATTAGTATCTAAATTAGTTTTTATTATTGATAAATAGTTTCTAAATTGGTATAAAATTAGCTACCTAAGTTTTAACAACCAATCATTTAGATTCTAAAGTTGGTATCTAAAACCTTGGTATCTAATTAGATACCAATTTAGAAATTACTTATCAATAATAGAAACTAATTTAGATACCAATAATTTTTTTAGTCTATAAAATAATATCTAATTTTGTCAATACATCAACTAATTATTTTTGGTATCTAAAATTGGTTTCTATTGAATGATTTTCTTGTAGTGAGAATTATTTTTACAATATTTTGGCTGAAAAGTTGTCAAATTTTCAGTCAATTTTAGTTGAAAAAATTCTCCAAACATTGAAAAAAGTAATCCTAGTTAATGTTTCAGTCTTCATCAAGTCAACGACTTGTCCCATGAAATTTGAATTTCTATATTTTTAAGTAATCTAATTACTCACATATATAATTTCAATTTCTTTTGAAATTTTGTACTTAAACAACGTATTTTGTCATAAAAAATTTAAATTATATATAATAAATTAGTCTTTGAAAATTTCCTACCCAAACATACTATAAGTATTTTAAGTGCAAAACTTCAAAGAGTGGTGAAGATTTTTACTCTAACCAAAAATAAAGTTTTTATGTTTTCTTTTTTTGTTTATTTGTTTCGTAACGATGTCTTCTAAATTTTATTCTCCAATAAAATCAAGAGGTCGAGTTATGTGTCAAACGGGTATATGAAAAAAGAAATAAAAATAAATTATATGAAAAATATAATATATATGTGGGAAAAAAACTGTTCGAGAAAAAGATGAAAGACTAGAAAGAGAAGTAAGAAGAGAAAGATTAAAAGAGAAGCAAGAATAGCAAGAAGAAAGGTAGAAGAGAAAGAAGAACATTTATAATGTCAAGAACTCCTTCTTTCTATGATAGTGAAAGAGAATATGAAGATTATAAAGAAAGAGAGTTCTCAAGAATAAAAACAATAAGAGAAAGAATGTTGCGAGACAAATTTATTAAATAAAATGTAAACAAATTCAAGATTAATGGTGATTCTAATATTGAATTGTGTATTATGTGGGAAAGAAAAGTGAAACAATTTTTATTTTTGTTTGCATATGAAATTAGTGAACTTAATATGGTTAAAATTGCTACTTTAGAGTTTAAGATTATGTTTTAATATGTTGGAACCAAATTTTGAATGATGATGTTAAAGGAAAAAGACTATAAATAGTCACGTGGTTTGGCTCTAAAGGTTGCATGAGAGAAAGATTTATGCCATCATATTACAAGAAATAATTAATCCTTCAACTCCAAAGGTTGTGACAAAGAATTAGAATAGTAGAAGAATACTACTTGAAGAAGGATGTACTAATTATTGAGTGTGAGCTAGAAGACAAAGAAATGTTATTGGAGAGTTTTTCAAATGGTGAATCAATATTTCATTTATCCTTAAAACACTCAAGATGGTGTCTTCTTCCTCACCTTTTCCATCTTAACTTTTTATTCCATTTGTATTTTTGTTTAGGTAAGAGTTATGTAACAGTTTTTGGGTTCAAGTCCCACAGATGATTACATCAATATGGTAATGTATGTGTTAAGTATAATTTGAACACTTTATGAGTTGAGGTGAATTACGCATTGCAACTAAAAAATTTGGTTGATGGTATATTAGTGAGGAGGAAAGGGATAATAGGTGTTATAAAGACCCAATTTGCTTGACTAATTTTGCTTCAAAAATTTATATTTATGACTTGTGATGTATAGATGAGAGAAAGACAAAGATAGAAAGGAAAACAAACGTATATCTAAAAGAGAAGTAAGGAGAGATAAGAAGAAAATGGAATGAAAGAGAGAAGTAACCTACAATAATGAACGAGGGTTTACATTTTGATTGGCCAAAACTTGTTATATTTTTCTATGGAAGGAGAAGTTAGAAGAAATGACTCAATCTAATAATTATACCACAATTTCATCTAAAATGATGTTGTTTATAAAATTTAGAAATATTTCCATGGAGTTGGGTGCTTGGAAATATTAACAATACTAGTAATCCAATGATAATAATTTTATTTGATTGAATTTATACAATCTTGTATACATTTTGTTATTTTTACTAACACAGTAATTCTCTTTGAATTTTTATATGATGAAGAGAGTAGATAAAATGTATAAGTACTAGAGATGTTTCCTGGATTGGATAACTTATGATCAAATTGAAAAGTTTGTGGAAAAACTTTAGCAACTACTTCAAATTCTCTAGAACCAATTTTTAACATATGAGAAAGTGATAACTATTTTAGTTTATAAAAAAAAACACATTTGTGATGGTTGTTGGCTGCCCAAACTTACATTCTAAACCTCCACAAATCATAAAATTTAGTAGTGTCACATCATATTAATCAACAAAATGATATACTAAAATAGTCCAATATTCTTATATATCTAAGTAAAATAATTAATATTATATATAAATAAAACTATATAACTAATAACCAATTCTAAGATAATCACAAATACATAAGACGAAATCATTATATAAATGTTGCAACTATAGCTAAGGTAAGCAAATAAAATAAGACATTGGAAAAACAAATAAATACCTGGTTGGTGGAAATCAAATAAAGATGAAAAACTGTTAGCCCTCCCACGAACCAAACAGCTATGAAGCAATAAACAATGAGAGTAACTGATAGGACATCATGTGACATGTTGACCCACAATTTTCCCTTTTGTCGGAGAAGGTTAACCCAAGAAAATGCAAATACATATATACACAACAAGGTTGATGACGATATGAACATAATGAAGAATGGGTAGTTACGCTGAAAAACATGAACAGAAGGAACAAGTTAGGTTCTAATGAAAAAAAAATAAAAATAATAATAATAATAATAGACTATAAAGTTCATTATCCCTATGAACTAAAACAGTAAAAGTGTGTCATGCTTAAACTCAATTAGAAAAGAAAAAATTATGCACAACATAAGATTATAATGCCATTCATTATTTCATATAAACCAATCTTAATCTTAATATGAGTTCTAAGTTCATTTGTGATTTGTAATAGTGCATACTAATATATTGAAAAGTTATGCAAGAGAATTATTATCATTCATGGGAAATTATGATTGAATAACTAGAAAAGTTCTTTAAAGTGTTTATGTATTTTAATTAAATTGGAGCAAATAATATATAACATAACAAGAAGAAGATAAAAGGAAGATAAGAAAGAAACATTAATGATGTAGATAAGTTGGAGAACTTACTAATCCAATACACTGACCAACCCAAGGGCAATGATGATCAAACTTTTGAACACAATTATTGCAGATAGAACAATGAGAAGCACGTGGTGGACGATACAACAAACAAGTGTCACAAAATTTGACCTTTACTGTGTGACCATTAACTATCATATCTTTGACTCTGGGCAACTTCAAATTAGGGGCCCTATTGTTTACCCATTCCATGGAGGGTGTGTTTAAATCTAATGGGTCATCTAATTCAGGTGGTTGTGCATTCCTTGGGATAATTCCTGGATCTCTACCAGATGTCATGAAGAGAAAAACAAAAACCTGTTGCAACCAGTGAAATCTCGTGTTAAAAATATCATTCTCATGTTAAGTACTCAACTTTGATAAGGAAACCTTTCAACTTTACCAACCAAAACTGTGAGAACTACTCCGCCGATTAGTACAGGGTTGCTAAAGTGAGGGTCTTCTTTCTTTAGTGATAATAGCATTCTTATGCAAAATGTTATTGCAGGACCTCCAATCAGGAATGATGTTAGAAAAAGAGATGATGCATCCTGACCGAAAACTAATCTTCCACCACATAGAAATTTCTAACAACAAAAATGTTAATTCAAAATTAGACACTACTTCCTAAATAAACAATTTGAGTAATTAATTACCCATAAGAGATTACTTGTTTATATATTTTTTTTTAAATATCAATTCTTTATTAAAGTTAAGTTTCACATGTTTACATTCGTTTGAAGTTTTATTGTTTTTTTTATATGGAAGAGTAATAAAGTAAGATATGAGTGTATCAAACAAAAAGGTTTTATTCTTATCAGAGAAATAAAGATAAACCAAGATTACCATTAGGGTGTTGTGGTCATAATAGAGAGATTGTTAGGCACATTTTCTACTTTTTTATAAAGAAAATAATAAAAATTGAGTATTGGGTGTTTCAATTGGAAAAAAACCGCAAAACCAAAGAAATATCTCATGGTATACTTCTATGTACTACTGCCAACAACACTTGAACATTTAAATGTTGAACCAATTCCAAGAAACAAATTTTGGACCAATGTTTGCATCTACTAATCATATCAAACATTGAAATATACATCTTGCAGTAATCCAAAATTCTTTGAAAAAATATTCTTTTTTCCTAATTCCAATTAAGAACATAAAAAAACAGCTTCAAAAGAAAGCTTCACTCATCCATAAAAACTATAAATTCTGAAAATGAATGGCACTAGATATCTTTATATGTTATCAAAATGACAAATACTCATCTGAATCACATAAAATGTAATTTTTCCCCTTAAGGCATCATATGTGACACATTAATTATGCCATCGAATAAAACCAATTTTCACCTTGTTTTATTATGAAGAAGAAGCAAGATATTTGATAATAGGAGTATAAAGGGTGATAAATTTAGAAGGAAAAAAAGGTGTACATTGTTTCCTTTCCAAACTTGATAGAGCCTTGCTTTGACAGTGGAAGGTTGAATTGAGGTGGCGATAGAAGAGGAGCGAGAGGCCATGTTATTGTTGTTCTGGTGGTAGGAATTATGGGTGAACATGATGATGTTGTGTACGTACGTTGTTGTTGCAATGATCACCTTTGTCAGCAAAAATCCAGTTGCATTGGTTGTGTTGTATGGAATAAAGATTTTTGCTTTATGTTTATGATTATTGTCCCTCACCGCGATATCAATTGGCCGTGGTAGGGGAACAACAAGAAGGGAATTCAATTTCCCCTCTGAAGTTCCTTCCTTTCTTTCTTACAATCTCATTTTCTCACACCTTCTCGCATCTCTCTCCCCTCTCTCTCTCTTCACCCATCAAACAACCATTGCTCTAACGATTTTTCAAATTTCACCGATCTTTTCGCTTCCACCAACTATTTTCGACAACATTCCCAAGAAAATAAATGCACTTATATTATGCATTAGGTTCCAATTACTTCAGATTATTTTTGTAATCAATTATCATTCAATTTAGAATTATAAATAGTTTTCTAAATTAATGAATTTTTTTTTATGGAATAGAGATGACTGAGTTTACAAAATATTCATTATTCCTCAAAACCATTAAAATATATTTTATTATGAGAAACTAATTACTTCATATATATATATATATATTATTAATAATAATAATCAAGGAAATATTTTTATTTAATTTTTTATAGTACTTTTAATTTGTATGAAATTAGTTTATGTTTCCTTTTTCTCTAAACTTTATTTGTTGCATTTTGAAGTTAAATGATTTTGATAAATTAGTCTATGAATTATAATTAAAATAAGTATACATTATTAAAGATAAGAATGTGATTAAAACTAACATACAAATGCAAAAAAATCACCCATCAAGTAATAATAACATAAAATATATAATATATTAAAATATAAGAATTTGCATAAGTACTTTTTATTATTATTGTTATTTTTATAATATTGTTTTCTAACTTTCCATCGTTAAAACTTACTTTAGTAATCAAATATTATATATATATATATATATATATATTATCACCACTAGGGCACACAGCGCATGTGTATCCGATTTTTTATTTTTATCATTTATATATACTGGAAAATCATAAAATAGAAAAAAAAATTTAGAACAGTTAAAGGGAAATCTGCATTTTTTATTTATATATAGTTATGTTTAATATTAAAATTGAATAAAAAATATTATTATTCACACACTCATATTAGTATAAATTTAAGTTCATTTTAATAAATACAAACACATGTAAGAAGACACATAAATTTTATCAAAACATAGCTAACACAATAGTAATACTTACCGATTATTCAATTTTATTTTATTTTTATTAAATATAAATTTTAATCAAATTAAATAATTTTTTAAAATGCATATTATCACCAATAAAAATAAAATCATAGTATGAAATAACATTTTAGTTTATAAAATTAAATATTTATATTTACTTTTAATTAAAAATTTATAAAAATTAAATATTTATATTTACTTTTAATTAGACAATTTTAAAATAGTAAATAATTTTTTAAATAAAATTATATTATTTTTTAATACTATTTTTTGATAAAACTAATTAAAGTAAAGAAAAGTAAGTTAATAAATAATAAGATAAACATATAAGGGTATTGATATATTAATTTCAAGTAAATTTCATATTTGTTAACAATATTAATTTATCTACAAATGAACTTATTTGATATTTCTTTATTATAAAATTTGAGAAAAGATTGATTTCTTGTCTTTAAAAACTCACATATTACAACACAATAAAAATTGAAAATTTATAACTATTAATAAAACATGAAAAATATACTATCAATTTATTCCTAATTTTTATTCCTCTCTCCAATTTTTTATTTTTTTTTATAATATATCAGTTTTTCATGAAATATGAGAAGTATGGTAGAAAAAAAGAATGTGGAAAGTAGGTAAGTTGAGAATGAAAGAGAGAGAAATTGGAAAGTGGTTTATGTGTACTGGAAAATCATAAAAACTGTTTATTAAATAAATTTTAAAACTGCTACAATAGTAGAGAGTATTTAGGAATAATAAATGTAGTGCACCTTTCTTTCAAATTTAATATTTAATATTAACTATTTTTTTAGTTTTAAATTTAAATTATAAAATAACGAAATAACCAAAATAAAATAATAAAATGAAATATTGATATAAAGATAAAATAGGAAAATAAATTTATACAAACAAAAACAGTTATAATGGGGAATCTCATATATATATATATATAAATAACCAAAATAAATTAATAAAACAAAATATGAAGTAAGGATAAAATAGGAAAAGAATTTAGAGAATATCTTGAATTTTGTATTTAATAAAAAAGGAGATAGATTTTTTATTTTATTATTTAATTATATTAAAATGTGGAAAAAATTAAATACAAAATTTATATTACTATTTGTGTTAATCTTTTATTATTTATATTTATTTTTAATTAAATATGTTTAAAATAATTAAATAATTATATTTTTTTATCACAATAAATCAAATGTAATATTATTGAAGAATATAATATTTTAACAATGTGATTCTTAATGAGTAAAGAAATTGAAGTTATTAATTTATAAAATAAACTAAACATTTCTATTGAAAAAAATAAAATAAAATGTATACATTAAAGAAATAGGAAAAAAAAGATAAATAAAAGAAATGAAATATGAAGAAAATTAGTAATACACCAATCTCAAAATTAGGATTTTTGAGGCATTGAGGAGGCGGAAGACACGACAGTAGTGGCAGCCAACGCAGAGTGCGCTTGCATTTAGATGTTGGAAGGGTCAACAATGAAGGTGTTTGCTCACGCAGTGATGCATCACAACTTTGGAACTTCTCAATTTCTTTCTCTCCATCTTCACTCACTTTGCTTTTTGACTCATTGTTAGGGTTTCGGTTCTTCCTCTTGTGCTTGAGAAATATGAAAGAAAACGCACAAAAATTGTGCACGGGACTAAAGAATATCAAATAACATCATACAACAGTTTTTTAAGATGTTTCTATATTCTTCATCTCTCATAGTTTTCTTATATATCACTTTTTTGCCTAAAAAAAGTAACCATCCATAAACCCACATTTCACCCCTCTCTCTCCACTCTTCTCTAATAAAACGTATCAATCTCTCTACTCTCCTGCCAGTTAAGTGAAAATAAATAAAATAAAATTAAAAAATCGCTTATTTAATAAAGAAGAATATCAGTTTAAAACAGAAAAGTAACCAATTTTTCCACTCTCCTCTCAGTTAAGTGAGAACAAAAATAAACTAACGTACCAATCTCTCCACTCTCCTGTCAGTTAAGTGAGAACAAATAAAATAAAATTAAAAAATTGTTTTATTAACTTTTAAAATTATAAAATGTCCAAATAACCAAAATAAATTAATAAAACAAAATATTAAGCAAAGATAAAATAGAAAATAATTTAGAGCAGTTAAAGTGGGGAATCACAAAATCTGTTTTATTAACTTCTAAAATTATAAAATGTCCAAATAACCAAAATAAATTAATAAAACAAAATATTAAGAAAAGATAAAATAGGAAAATAATTTAGAACAGTTAAAGTGGGGAATCCCCTTTATATATAAGTATAGATAGATATAATACTTACGTAAAGAATTGAATCTTCTATATTATTCATAATTTTTTTTTTCTCTAAATGATTTAGTGCTATTAATGGATTACTGGTCATTTCTATTAAACCCTATAATGATAATTATTTTTTGGAGATTCGGTAAATCCTCGCCACTTTCAGAAATTTTCCAAACCCATTAATTTTATTTTTTGTATTTTATAAATATATTATTTTTTATTTATTTTAATACACACCTTAAAAAGATTTTAAACTTTTGAAATTTATAATGTAATGTAATATTAATAAAAGAAACAAAGAACAAAGTCTACCATTTAAAGGGTAAAGTAATGTAAACATAAAAGTAAAATTCACATATAACTTAAAACATACTCATTTTACTTGTTTACTTTATATACAATTTTATATACAAGTAAATTTCACAGCTCAAATCTAATATAAGTTGAATTGTGACTTTTAAAATTCAAAGACTGTATATTAGAAGTATTTATATATTAAAGTTGAAGTGTGACATTTAAAATTCACATCTTAAAAAGTGGAGATTATAAAAATCTACATTCTTATATAATTATCAACCGAGAGACACTTCTCATGCTGTCAGTTTTTTCTTTTCAAATGTAGCACTTGCCAGTTTTAAACTTCTTATAGTTGATTTTGTCAACATAAAATAATAAATTCACAAAAATGTTAAAGAGATACAAGTTTGTCCCGACCAATTCTCGGTCATCAGTCCTGAGGCTAACTTTAGACATTACGCACCCATGTTTGGTAATGGAAGGGAGCCACGTAAAATGGGTCCCAGATGCTCCTACCGGGGGTTTGGTTAGTCTTTGGTACTATCCCCTAAGCCCAATGTTGGAGATCGAGATCGAACCTCGCTGATAGAGGGAGAAGATCGGACATCGGTCGTCAAGATAATGTAGAGGGCCACGTAAGGTGGGCCCTAGAGATTTGCTAAGATAACAGCTAAAGATAAGAGGTATGTGGGAAGCCTAAGGGACGAGGGATCCATGCATGTGGTGTGTGTGACGCATGAAGGCGCAACACGTGAGGATAACCCTGGGAGGCGTTAAAACTCACTAGGGTTAGGGTTCCTAGAGAAGCTGCATGCATGGCACGTGAATACTTAGGGCACCCACGAAGTACATGGCGCTAGAGAATAGATGCACAAGTTGGTACCCAAGCAACCACTTTGATTATACATCGCACTCCAGTTAAGGAAGGTTCTGATGGAAAAAATGCACGCGGAAGCAATACACACAATCACGAATCAACTGCAGAAAAATAAACGACACAAGATTTAACGTGGTTCGGTCACCAACTGCAACCTACATCCACACTGGCAACTATTAGGTTTACATTATATCCTGTTGCACACCAATTATAAGTACAATGATCTCTTTAAATAGAGATAATAAAGTGACACAATGATTAAGCCCACTCACTAAAACATGGTGTCTACTCAGCCCAACCCAATTGGTCCTGACTTCATACCCAACAATTTTCCACTTGAAGTCACGAAACAAAGTTCACCTGCGCTTCAACTGTGTACATGGTGTCTTGTCAGCCCAACCCAATTGGTCTTGACTTCATACCCAACAATCTCCCACTTGAAGTCACGAAACAATGTTCACCTGCGCTTCAACTGTGTACATGTACTTCTGTAATCTGTCGACGGAACTCAATGTTCCACCTCTAGTTGCCACCAGCCTTCTTAATCATTTTGAAGACTTCGTTAAAACTCCCCTGAGTTTCAACACGTCAGTCACTGACCCGTTCTCTGTTCCTACCGACTCCCACTTACAGGAACTGTCAGATCCTGAAACAACCTGAGAACAAACACTCTCCATATTCCCGTTCTTTGTTCCTACTGACTCCCACTTACAGGAACTGCCAGATCCTGGAACAACCTGAGAACAAACACTATCCATATTCAACAAGAAATTTTCTGGAGAAGTTTCAACCGCTGGAATACTGGTTCTCCTAACCCACTGTCGTCTAGGAACTTCAGCTAAAGCACAACCCGTGCTCCCACTGCCACAAGTACCTCTGACTGGTCTACCTGATCCTTTCCATGCTCGTTCATCCTGAATCTGACATGTGGCCCTTGGTTTCTCTCTTATAAAGACAACCCTCTTCTGCCCACAAGATTCTGTGAACCGGACTTTGTTTATCTTCTGAACTGGGATGGTCACTCCCTCAGACACGGTAATCTGACTATATACAACGAACTTCTCTTTCTTCCACAGGCCATGACAAGATTTCCCTTGACAACCTTCCACTGTTGATTTCCAAACTTCACTTCATGTCCTTGTTTGTCCAACTGCCTAATAGAAATCAAACTTTTCGTTAAGCTTGGAACAACTCTGACATTCGTCTAAGTTCAAAAACCAACTGGTGTCTTCAACACTATGTCACCCATGCCCGTAACATCAAGAGTTCTATTGTCTGCTAGTCTTACCTTTCCAAAGTCTCCAATAACTAGATTTTGCAATGCTTCAGAATCCATGACCCAGGAATCCACACTGCTATCCGCGCAACAGACTAAAAGGTCCTCGTCCGCGGAGTCTTCTGCAATGTTGACTTGTTTATCATTTGGGCATTGATTCCTGAAATGCCCCACCTCTTTCCAGTTCCATCATGTTACACTTGAGCAATCCCGAGTCTTTGACTGACTCCTTCTTTTGTTCTTACTCCCACTATCTCTGATATTATTCTTACCTCCGATGACATATAATGATTCACTAGATAATTTCCCAGAACTCCTTCTTCGGACATCCTCGCCAAGAATGAGATCACGAATCTTCTCAAAAGTGAATCCATCGGATCCCGCTGAACTGGTAACTATTGTACCCATTCCGGACCAACTGTTAGGCAAAGATAATAGCAGTAGTAAAGCTTGAACTTCATCATTGAACTTAATGCCCACTGACATAAGTTTGGCTAAGATCGAATTAGTTTTATTGATGTGCTCAGTAACTGAACTCACAAATCCTCAATTTGCATTTTTCACCAACTGAAATTTGTACCATCGAATTTTCAATTCGTAACTTCCCTTCTTCTACCATCTCAAATGACTAGACAAGATACTCGGTACAACTAATTTCAGATCTTGGCAATCCTTTTTTTTTTTAAATCAAAACCACAAAAATTGCACCACCCAAAATCACTCACCAACAGACCTGGTCGCAGTCCCCACTGCACTGGCGCTCCGCACCACGCTGGTCACCGCTGTTGTGAAGCAAATCTGGGAGCCTCTCCTTGCACCGTTGTGAAACCCTAAGCCTTGGGACGCTGCTGCAGCCCCTGCGAAACCCTAGCTTTGGGATGCTGCCGCCGCCTCTACGAAACCCTAGCTTTGGAACATTGATGTCGCCTCTGCGAAACCCTAACTTTGGGACGTTACTGCAAACACAATTTTCTCGTCGATTAATTTCTGCTGATAAGATCTCTAGTGTGTAAACAAACCAAAGCTCTTGATACCACTTGATGGAAAAAATGCACGCGGAAGCAATACACACAATCACGAATCAACTGCAGAAAAATAAACGACACAAGATTTAACGTGGTTCGGTCACCAACTGCAACCTACATCCACACGGGCAACTATTAGGTTTACATTATATCCTGTTGCACACCAATTATAAGTACAATGATCTCTTTAAATAGAGATAAATAGAGATAATAAAGCGACACAATGATTAAGCCCACTCACTAAAACATGGTGTCTACTCAGCCCAACCCAATTGGTCCTGACTTCATACCCAACAATCTTCCACTTGAAGTCACGGAACAAAGTTCACCTGCGCTTCAACTGTGTACATGGTGTCTTGTCAGCCCAAACCAATTGGTCTTGACTTCATACCCAACAAGTTCCATGTGCCAGATACGCTAAGATTACCTAAATAGCGGCGCAGGGACATTCTCCAAGGAACTCTAGATAAGGGTAACAACACAAAAGTAAACCCTAGTTTCAACCTATATAGGGTGCCTAAACCCTAGTAAGATACACAGTTTCTAAGACTGAAGCTAATATACAAACTTGGTGTTTCTTTGTCCTAATACTGACTTGAGCGTCAGAGTGCAAATGGCCGCTAGGGCGTCCATTTGTCTTTGCAGGTGAGGGATTTCTTAACCAAGAAGGCACGGTTCTCAGGCGAAGATAGAAGGGTCAATGCAGCCGTTGGAATCAACCGACGAAGCGAGTCAACTGGCGAGAACAAAATTTAATCAGAGAATGGTTAAAAGAAAACATGAAATAGATAGTATATGTGTGTCTCATTAATAAAACAACTAATATATTAATCATTACCTTTTTTATTAAATAAGTAATAAAGATAATGCACACATTACCTACATTAATAAATGTAAATAATCATGATTTGTAATGGCTATCTAGGCTTTCGGTCGAGTCAAACATCTTTTCTGGAAGAATGCAACATGTTTCATATAGAAGAAAATGGCCTTTACTAAGATCCCATTCTAGCTGCTATAATTTTTTGTCCTTTTTCATTACAAAGGCAGATAATAGTAGCCTATACAAAAACAAAGATAATAGTAACAATCCAATATAAATACATTTTAATTTTATTGCTATGAAATAAAGTTACACATGATAATTTGTAGTTGTATGAAAATCTTTATATTATCAACAATCACTACAAAAATAATTGATTTTAGGAGAGGTTTATTGGTAGAGGTTAAAATAACCTCTGGTAATACACTCAGCTTATGGAGGTTTCTCAAACCTTTGTAAGTGTCAGGGGTTTTTTATTAAACCGCACTAAATATTTTATTTATTTTGTTTTTAAGAATCTACACTTTGAAAAGTTTATTTTCTCTTCGCTGTGAACAAACTCTAGTGTGAGAGGAGTATTTCGTTTCAGAGAGAAATTACTCTTTGTTGCTCGCACGAGACTACAAATAATTTGATTTCAGAGGTAAATCATTTTCCAACCCTTTCGATTTTGATTTTGATTCTCATTTTAATTTTAACGCCGAAGAAGAAGCCAGCGCCGGAGAGGGATCGGAGAACGAGAGAGTACGCGGCCAGGGAAGGGTTGCGGTGGGAGCGGATCATTCGAAGAAATGAAGCTTTTGCGAAGGGTGAATCGATTTTTTTTGAAGGATTTTCAGAGTAAGGAGTTGGGTGTGTTCGACAGCGACTACGCCTGTGAGATTCAACGTTTTAGCGTGAGTCCTATTTGTTATTCGTTTTCTTTATGACCTAATTGGTTTTTCAAAATTGATTTTCAATTTTCCCATTTCTCACGCCTAGATCACTTATTTTGCTAACTCTTAGATCAAATGGTTGTGAAGTGGTTCGCCACCACCTCGACCACCAAGCTGAGGCCCTGGTCCACTTGTTTTGTGTAGTTTCCAGGAAGCCCCTCACCCACGACAATCTTCTCTTCCATTACTCCGATCAAGTTTCAGAGTTTGAATGAGGAGTGTAGTTATGTAAATCTCTTTTGGAAAGCAAAGTAGGTAAAAAGAGGTGCATGAGGAGTGAAAGTAACTAGCTGAGAATAAAGAATGATGGTGAACTGGGGATAAGCCAGATGATCGTAGTTGAATATAGATGATTTATATAGTTTCTCATTCATAAGCGTTCTTGTTTATTCCTTGCTTTTTCTTTTGGATTATATTTTTCTTGTTCATAATTCTTATGGGTTCATAGTCATTTTCCCTCAACCCATATTCTAAATTATCTCATCTGACAGAAATGACAACATTATATCATCTCCCTTAAACATTTGTGAAGTATTAGGTATACATTACAAAATAATTGTTTAACATTTCGTTTCGTGCATAGATAGACTGAGTTCACATTGGTGTTGTCAATGTGGCCTGCTTCTACTTTTAGAAATTTCCCACTTCTAACTATAAGCTATATATGACAAAGCTTGAATGTGAGTTTGGTCACTAGTGTGTTGGTTTGTTTCTCACATGTCCAAATCATCACAATTTTTTTTCGATTTCTATTTACTTTCATTTGTTATTTAATATATTACATTCGTTTGTAGATTTTTGGGATAATCTGAACTATGTCAACTAACTAGTGGTTGTTAATTTCTTTTGATAATCAGAAACTAAGAGACAGAGGACAAGGTTTGGGGATTCTTGTCTGAAATTCCCAAAGTACACTACTGCATCCTACTCTTTACAAGAACCTAAAAAAGCACGTATAATATGATTAATTTCCTTATTTCATCTATTTTTGCACCATGGTATCATATACACAAAAGATGTGTTTGTTTATATATTTATTCATATATTTGTTTCATGCAGGTGATGGATTTGCTTCAACAATTGGTGGAGTGGAAACAAGTATGTGTTTCTAGGCATGTCATATTAAGTTAGTTACCAATAAAATAATGCATTAGCAAATTTGATTGACTGCTTAGACCCAAACTCAAGCTTTAGGTACAACCAAATTAGATTATCTTTTTCGATCCATCCTTTCTAAACCAATCTTCTAAACATTATTAGTTTATTTTTTAGTTTGCCAAGTTCACTTTTGGCCTAATAAATAGATACCGAGCATCATTTTTAATGGAGAATTTTGGAGTTATATTGAGATTAGGTAGGAGGTGTGGGGTGGAAGTGTTAATGCTTTTATGTTGATTGGAATTTTATTTGAGTTGTACTTTTAGTTAAACATAAGCTGGGCAACATAAAAAGGAGAGAAACTGGTGATCTGACTACACTCGATAGTTTTAGTTGATTCAAATGTCTTTGCATTATAAGGTCATCAATTTGGAAATTGTCAAATGCTGCCAAATTCCACCTCAGCCATTAAAATGTTATTTAATTAAAATGTCACTATATCTAACCTTTATGTTTTCTTGTCCAGTGGATACATGTCAAGGTTTTCCATGCTAGACCTCTTTCTGCTGTTAAAAAGTTGCAAAGGGTTAACTTAGTAACCTTTTGATATGGTACGTGTATGATTATTATAATACAAATTAGGTGAGATAATAAGATAGAAGCATAGCATGAGCAATGAGCATTAACTGAGGGAAAAAGGATATCATATGATGAGAACACGATATTGAGCAACAATTTGAATGGTGCAGGGAGGGGTTGAGAGCAGGTGTAGTGCTGGTGCATGTGTGTAAGCTTAAATCTTAGTGAGTTGGACAAGTAAAAGATAACAACAGAACAAGAATCCAGTATGCCATATGCTACAGTATATGTAGGTTACATAAGCCTAAAGGTATTCCATCCCAAAGGTAATCCTAAAACAAGTAATCCTAAAGGTATTATAATACAAATTACAAAGTCCACCCCTAACTGTACCTGAAACAAGTAATCCTAAAGGTATTCCATCTCCATTTCCCCATCCACCTCCATATGCACATCAAGAAGGTACTAAACATGCTCACATGCACCTCAATGACACCTCAGTCAAGTATTGAACGGGCTCCCCTTCCACTTCCAACTGCATATTAGCCAAGTAATTTGTGTTCACTTCTTTTTCAAATTTATTAATCACCACATTATTAGACACAATTGTTTTTTTTTTTCATTGAGTTGATTTATTTTCAGGAACCTTGAAATTCAGGATATGTTCACATCAATATGTAAATGTACCTGTATCACAATACCTGGTATATCATATGTATATTTGAAAAATATTATTAGTTTTTTATTATTTTTATGACTAAGAAGAAGTGATACTTTTTTTTATTCATTTTTCAAGGTTTCATTGGTTTTAGTTATTCATGGGCCTTGTTTTGTTTGAATGTTACCTTTTGATACATGGTTTTTTCAATTTTGTGGATGCAGTAGAAAAAAAAACTACATTGCATTGACAATACAAAAATACCAGTTAAAAAATAGTTTGAAAAAAAAATTAACAAATATGGCTGCAATATTATTAATAGAGTTTAGAACCAACATAAATTATGAAGATTAAAAATATTCAAAGGTTTGCTAATAAATGCCAACTCACAGGAACTCAATGTTCAAATTTAGTTAATATCAATCCTAGATGTAAGAATAGTGTATTTGTCTGTACTTAAGGCCAATGTCTAATGGAATGACCTTTCCAAGTTCTTAACGTTCAGACCCCACAACTTTGGGTAGAAAAAGATAAAATATAAATGAAGGATGGGATAAAATTTACTGGGTAAAGTGCAAAATCTCTTATTTTTTATTTTTATTTTTTTTATCAGCAATGAATAAATTAAATTAAGAGGGATACTTAGGGGTATCCCGTATACAAAAAAATCCCAAGATTACTCCTCCTTAACACATAGAACAAAAACCATAATTGGCTTAAACTACAACATAACAAACCCAAAAAAGGAGGAATAAAGCCTATAACTAGAACTACATACAACAACATCCAAATGAAAACCAAAGAAAAGCCCAAAAAAGGAGGAATAAAGCCTATAACTAGAACTACATACAACAACATCCAAATGAAAACCAAAGAAAAGCAGCATTACAGAATTGTATGTGGCAGCAACCATACCAAACCATATACAACAGCAAATTATGCAGCAATTAACAGAATAATACATACATAGAATCATATCCAGACAATTATGCAGCAAACCATTTCAAGCATCTACAGGATCAGCTATCTTCCAGTTCCATACAACATTACCTTTGACCCTGTAAATTCCTTTCCCAATTATCCAAATGGCAACCCAAGTTGTTGTTCCTGTAACTAAGGCAAAGAGTGTACCACCCTGGTGGTCGGGTGTGATGACGTGGCATCCTCCTACAGTATAGGCGTATTGACAAGGCGCCAGGTTGGCAGAAGAGAAGGAAGTCGGGGGGCTCGTGTAGTCGCCAGTTGTTATATTGGCGTGTTTCGATTTCCAGCTTACCAGAATCGGCGATCGCCAGGTTGAAGATGAAGTCGCCAGATGTAGATTCAGGCGACCTAGTCATTGGAGATCGCCAGAGCGAGCACATCGCCGAAGATGAAGGAGAAGCAGATTGTGAAGGCGGCCGGCGAGACCACAGGGAAGGTGTATGAAGGCCCCTAACTCGTCAGTTCCAGTAGAGATCGCACTCCTAAGTTAGCTATGCACTGGGCAGTACCATGCATAAGTAACTTAGCCAAAATGAGAGTAGAAGCAGCGCCAAGTCAGGGAGCCTCCAGATGATGGCACGTGTACAGTTGGATGTGAGCCACGTGTCCAAGTCTGTAACTGCCAGGAGAGAGAAAGCTACCAGGTATATAAGAGTTCTTAACAAACTTTCTGAGGTACGCACGTTCAGTTTATACACTTTACGCTTGCGAGTGATAGAGCTGACTGTGAGAGAGGATTTGCACGGTTCTTGTTCTCTTAGTTTTTGGTGATACCGTCACTGACTTGAGCGTTGGAGTGCGATCGGCCGCAGCGGCGCCGCTCTGTTTCTTTGCAGGTTCTTGAGGTAGATCCCGGAGAGGAACGGAAGTGAGAAGCGGTGCGCACGTCGATCCTTTGACGAGGCGGTTTCCAGCGTTCCGGTCAACAGGCAGGATCAAAGAGCAAACCCACAAATCCAAGCACATCATAGGAACGTTTAAACTCTTGCCAGTACCCTACTCCCGTGAAAACCTGATCCTCCAAGCTAAGCCAGAACCAGCTACTGCTGTTCCTGCCAAACTATAGCACAAAGCAGTGAATAGAGCATAACCACACCCATGACAGATTCAAAACAGAAAATCAAATCTATTCCAGCGTTTTTGCACTACAAAGATACTTCCTGGAATTCGCAGAGAGACAAAAAAGCATATGTGCTTCACGCTCCCTCCCCAGAGCATTAAAAACTGTACTACATACGACCTTGAAGGAATCCTATGACATCCCAAAACCTCCACAAAATTCTTCACCAAACTCACGCCAACAACACAGATACAACCTAGCAATACATGTGTTTAAGAATAACCTTCTGCATAAACCAAAACCGACTCCACTTGTCCGTAACCTCATTACTCCTTCTTACTAGCCCATACTTAAATGCCTCCCCTTCTTTTGTAGATTCCCTTACCACCCTCTGCCTCCAGAGTAAAACCCCACTAATTAATGCTTTTTAAGCAGACAAATGGATTAAGTAACCAATTCGTAAACGAATGAGAGTTATAAGAAGCTCTATACTTCATCCACAACCATGACTTAAGCTGTGCCATTTGCAGAATCTCTTCATCATCAACTACATCTTGTTTGAAAATAATTGCATTTCTTTGGTCCCAAATACACCTCACAATGGCAGCCCAAATACCTTTTAAGACCAAATTTTGGTTGAAACTAGCTTGAGGTATGTGGAAACTCAGAAAGTGATCTTTGAGGCTATTTTGTTGAACTAGCGTGATACCTAACCATTTAAGACATAAGGACCAGACCTGCTGTGCATAAGTACATTCTAGGGACAAATGCTGACAAGATTCCTCCTTCACTTCACATAGCACACAAGCTAGAGAACTCAGTTGTACTCCTCTTCTACTCAGCCCCTCCCTAGTTGGGAAACGCTTTAGCTTTCCAAAGGTATTCAAAAGCTGCATGGTAGGTACCCCCACGTCCAACAGATAAACTTTTATATGCTGCATTGACTGAGTACTTCTCCAGATTCTCTTCTCCCCAAACTCTAACATCATCCTTGTTTTGCTTTACATCAGCCCCCACTAGGTGTTGAGAAAAAATTTCTTCCAACTCCGATTCCCATTCAAATCTGTCACGTCTCCATCCTAACCTCCACTTCCAATCCAAGCCTTCCCACATCCCAACCTCTTCAACTTTTTGCTCATTATTTGCTGACAGAGAATACAATCTAGGGAACAAGGATTTAAGGCTTGTATCTTCAATCCACACATCTTCCCAAAATCTAACCTTATCTCCCCTACCTAGTACCCAATGAACCTCCTTTTGGAACCACCCTTCTCCACCTCCCTCCCTACACACCTTTACTAGATCTCTCCACCACCAAGATTGATATTTTACTGGTAAATGGGGACAATCTAGCTCCCCCCCATACTTGGATTCTAACACCTCCTTCCACTTCCCCTTGTCTTAAGACAAAAACCTTCATCTCCACTTTGCTAGGAGATCAACATTAAATTTTTTGATATCTTTTAGCCCCAACCCTCCCTCCTCTTTTGGATTACACAGGTCCTCCCAACTTACCCATGCAATGGGTCTCCTTTTCTTGCCCCACCCCTACAAGAACCTCCTTTGAATACTAATAATGCTTTTGTAGATGGACTCTGGCGCTTTGAAGATTGATAGGTAAAAGAGAGGTATTGCATTGAGAACGGACTTAATAACACACATCCTTCCTGCCAAAGATAAAAACTACCCCTTCCACACACTTAACCTTGTTTTGAGCTTGCTTAGTACAGGATCCCAAAACGATTTCTTCCTTGGATTCCCTCACACTTCGAATTCCAGGTATTTGAAGGGTGTTCCCATCAGATTACAATTCAAGAACTTGGAATAACAGAGAAGCTTGTTTGACTGCACATTCACACCTGCTAGCCTTGATTTGTGAAAGTTGATCTTCAAACCTGAAACTATCTCAAACCCTCTTAAAATGGATTTCATTATAACCACGTTACACCATGAATTTCCATATTTTATATTCGTTTTTATTTTACAATGCTAAATTAGTAAACATTATATAAAGTAATAATAAATTATAATAGAATATTGTTATGTATTTTAGCCTTGTACATACATTTTCTACATTAATAATTCAGTATCTATATTTTTATTATGAAAAAAATTATACCTATATAATATTATGAAACCTTGGAAAGTAAATAAAAAAAAGTTGAAAGAGTAGTAATGTATTAGTGTTAGGTGATAGAAGAAGAACATAGGGTATGAGAAAATAATCGGGATATTTTGGTTTAACATTTTTATTATTTGTCACCTACTTTTTTATATATACACTTCCTATTGGGGGTTTTCAAACAGCCGAAAATAACGGGGGTTTGAAAACCGTTGGGAATAGCGGGGGTTTTCAAAACTCCTGGGAATAACGGAGATTTTTAAAACCGTCGGGAATAGCAGGGGTTTTCAAACTACCAGGAATAGCAGGAGTTTTCAAACCTCCAGGAATAGCAGGAGTTTTCAAACCGCCGGTACGTCAGTAATCAGTTAGCGACGCTAGATTTTTCAAAAAAAAAACAAACTGCGGATAACACACTTAACGGGGGTTAAAACCATAATCGATAATGCCAAATATAACTTCGTTAAAAATGATTTTTTTTAGTAAATGTAGTGAATCTAACTTTTTTCCTCTAAACAACAAATAATAATTTATAATATCAAATATTACAAGGTTTTGTATTATATATATATATATATATATATAAAATACATTTACAAAATAGTATATATCACTATAAAATATTTATTTTTAGTGAAGATTTTTTAATGGAAGTTTTAATAACCTCCGATAAACGGAGGTTAAGTAAATAGCGTGTTTTATAAAGCTAAACCCAATTTTTTTAGTAATTTTAATTTTTTTCCCGCGTTTTCTTTGGTTTACACGTTGCCTTCACACAAACCCTTTTAAACCATTCTCCAAATTTTCAAAACCTAATTGCAGAGAACAGAGGAGGAACGGGCCAGAGGGTTTGCCTCAGAGAAGAAAAGAATCGTGTCGGCGAAGATCGGTGAGACTAAAAAGAAAGGGTGCGATCGTCGATAGTGGAGTCCTTTCGCGGTTGCGGCCTGTTCGGGATCCAAATTGACAAGTACGAGTTGAAGAAGCAGTTCACCATTTCGCAGTACCTGCGTTACGCAATGCGCGATTCCATTCGCCTTCAGGACCCCGCCGCCGGTGAGTCATCCTTCCTCCTCCCCTTCCAGCATACCGTAATGTAACTTGGGGTACTTCAGTTATTGCGTGGAAATTAATCACTATTTTGTGTTGTGGAAAGTCTAAACATAAAGCAGTGTTTTTGCAGCTGTGCTACAGCATATCTGGTTATTGAATTGAAAATGCGGTGTGCCAGGGAGTGAGAGTTGGCTTCACTGGTAGGTCTTAACACCATTGACAAACAGGTTTTGGATTTGATTCCCATTTCTGGTGGCATGCTTCTTCACCTTCGAATGAGAGGGAAACTTTCACAGGTGTTAGTCATTAATATATTTGTCACAAAACCTGTATGGCTGTTTTGGTTAAAATATGTGTAGGTTGATGAATTTGTTAAAAAGGCTTGCTGGAATGCTGATTTTCGTATCAAGAATCCCTCCTGAATTTGCCTTCTCTTTAAGTTTAACTTTGGGGTTTTGGCCATTAAAGAGTAATTTTCCATTGTGGGCGCAAAATGCCAACCTACACACACCGGTGGGGAAATGAGGAGATGGATATAACATCAGAAGATCATGTCATAAACTCTAGTGTAGAATAGTTTTTACATTTTTTTGTCAAAAGTAGCATAGTTTAATTCTTTTGTATTTTTGTTGAAACATGCAAAGTGGTATCTAAAATGCTAACCTAAGTTTAATTAGAGTTTCCTACTCCTAATTAAACTTAGGTCCAACCCCACATTTAGCCTAAGTGGAGCGTAAGGTTCTAGAACTCTTAGCACATGGAAGAATTCTAGAACCTACCTCACATGTGCTGAATTTAGGAGCCACCTTCCCATGTGCCAACATTTGTATTTCCCTCCAATTCTCTTTTCATTTTCAGCCCACTCTTGTTATATATAAAGGAGTTTGGGTCCTGTCAATTCAAGATTAATACATGAGTGAATTGCTGCCAAAATTGTGCTAATATCACTCTTTGCCCAAAACCTCCTAGGTTAGGCTTTTAATCTTCACAAATTCGCCCTTTCCAAGTAGAATTTGCCTCACCACTCTTAAATCCTACCTATCATGCACCTTCAAGGTCACAACCACTCTTAGGAGGACCTTGTTCCATCTCCAATCCGTGTAGCTTCCGCAATTCATCAACAAAATCGAAAATAGGAAGGCACAAATCCATCATTTGGTATCATGAGCTATGGTTCTACAAGAGCTAAGTGTCTTCTTTCATTTTTATGTTTGTGTTGTTCTTGTTTCCGTGTTGTTCTTCAATTCTTCATGTTGTCTTGCTGTTTTTTGCATTTTAATTTGATTTAGGTGCTGCTTGAAGAAATTCAATCGGTGCATTGTGTTCAAATTGTTCTTGAGCTTCTAATTTTCACATTTATGTAGGAATCTACATAGAATTGTTTTGCTGTTTTGTTTTTAGTTTGTTTGAGTCTTGTTTGCAATTCTATTCGGTTCATTATATGTTTCTTGAGTCATTTTAATTTATGAATCCAATTATGTTTTGTCTAAGTCATGTTTCTCCTAATTTGTCATCAATTCCATGTAGTGCTGAATTTGTTGATAATTTTGGTTTCTTGATTTGATTTGAGTCCAGATTTATAATTCTGTGTTTGTTGATCCTTTGGTGAATTTTTCTTTTAGTTTGAGTTCATATTTGTATGTTAGATCCATACAAATTCATATACATTCACTCCATTGTGTTTTTGAAGTTCTTCATTCTGTTTTTAAATTCCAGAATTAGGATTACTCTGTTTTTCAAATTCTGTGCTGGCTGTTTTTTTGTTATTAATTTCAAATACGTTGAAGAAAAATTATAAAAATATGGATCTATACAGTTTGATGTCTTATAAAATCAAGAAAAAAAGAATCAACTGAAAAGACAAAATAGAGAAAAAATGATAAATAAAACAAAAAAAGTGTGCACCCTGGCGCCAAAATACGGTAGTTGGATAATAATTTTGAAAGATTTATCACAATTATTTGGTGCATATTTTTGATGTGATTCCAGCGCCAAAAGTTTTCTAAGACCTTGAATCGTTTGTGGTTAAAATTTCAGAATCAAATTCAAAATAGCCAGATCAGCATAAATATTTTAAGTCACGCTTTGTGGACCTAAATTTTCCAGTAGTGCTGTTTTGGTTTTTCTAATCAATTCTAGTGCCTTTCTTTAGGTTCCATTTGTGTGCCATCCTTTGTTGAGTGTCTATTTTTATTGCTTGCCCAATATTATTCAAAACTCTTTCTAAGTTGTGTCATATAATTCAAATCCATTTGCTGTTGTTCTGTTTTAAAATTTGAATTGTTTCTTGCTTTCATTTCTTGACCTCTAAATTGTTGGTGGATAAATTCAATTGGTGCTTGTTAAGTGGAATTAACCTTGTGGTGAGTATATCCCTACTTAGTAGGTACTGTTTTGAAGATTTTAATTGACTAACCATAAGAGGTTAAGACAAGGAGCTGCAGCAAATACAAATACAAATACAAACACATACACTTTCTAGAACACAACAAGGAAGATCAATCACAAGCCAAGGAGTGCATAGTTTAGGAAATCTGAATTTTATTTTGTGTAATTCAATTTCTTTGTATTTCTTTGAGTTGTAATTACATTCAACTTAATTCATTAGTGGATTAATCACGTGTAGACGGTGAGTGTGTCTTTAATGGCTCCAACTGTCTAGAAGCCTCACCTTAGGAATCGTCTAGTTTAAAGCTTTGTAGTTAGCAATCTTTAATTTGTGCTTAGTTAATTGCTTTACTTTAATTACTTGATTTGCATTGTTTAATTGCTTTGCATTGTTTTCCTTTGCATAAAAATGGACTTTTCATTCCTAATTGTGATATAAGTAAATTACTTAGAAAAAGAATTGTGTGAAGTTTTGAGGGATAGGTTTTGGCAAGGAAAGACTTGGTACTTAAGAAGTCCTAGTGACTCACCTCTCTTTCCTGGAAAGCTACCTTCATTACTTTCCTTTTCTTTCTTAAGGTAAAATACTTTTAACACAAAGCTTTAGCCATGTCAACTCACTCTTCTAAATCTAGTAAAAGTGATATAAAGTCCATTAAAACTCTTTTAAAACAATTAGCCAAGGACTTTCAATCACTCTCATATAGACAATTGGAACATAAGGCACAAATCGAAGAGTTGAAAATGGCTAAAGAAAAGGATGAAAGCTCTCAAAAATCTAAAAAAATATATTCACATGCATCTAGTTCTCACAATCATGAATCTTTTGGGGAAGAAAGTCTTAGGATAAATGAATATTATCAACCACTCCCTAGGAGAACTAGAAGAGAAAGAAAAGAACAAGAAAGCCTAAGGAGGTTAGGGTAGATCTACCTTATTTCCATGGGAAAGAAAATGTAGAAACCTATCTAGATTGGGAAATGAAGGTAGAACAATTGTTTGCTTTCCATAGAGTGAGTGAGGAAAGAAAGGTACCCTTAGTCATCTTAAGTTTTCAAGGAAATGCTATGAATTGGTGGATTGCCCTAAAAAGAGAGAGACATCTCCCCTAGGACCCTCCCATTACATATTGGAATGACCTCAGGGGAGCCTTGAGATGTCGCCATATTCCCTCATCCTACAAAAGGAAGTCAATGGACAAACTCCAAGGACTTCATCAAAAAAATCTAAGTGTAGAAGAATATTGGCAAAAGATGGCGCTATATATAAAAAGGGCAGGGATTAACGAAGACAACCATACCACTATAGCTAGGTTTTTAAGTGGTCTCAAACTTGAGATAAGAAACAAAGTTGAACTTTTACCTTATAGAGATTTAAATGACTTGATTCAACTTAACATTAAAGTTGAAAAACAAATTGAGAAAACAATCAATTCAAAAACAAAGTTCATACTTTGTATCTTATGACACACTCAAGCTAGAATAAATCAATGTTTAGAATATCTTGGTAAAAGTCATTTAGCACCTTATTGTTCCAATGAAAGATCTATGATCTTAAGGGACAAAGGTGACCATAGTAGCCAAGAAAAACAAACTAGTGAGAGTGAAGAAAATGTAAAAATAGAAAATCAAAAGAAAGTTCTTATGGACCAATCTGAGGTGTGGGAAAAGAGTGTTCATTCCCACAAAGTCATTCAGAAAGAAGAAAAAATTGAAAATATACTTCTATCTGAACAACCTTTCGACCTCCTTTCTTGTAAAGGAACACTTGCATGCACTATCACACTTGCTGAAATTTGTGAGCTACCTCCTCAAGAGAAAACATTTTTAAAAGAATTTGTTGATATATTCCCTAAAGACAAAATTGAACTTACACCTTTTAGGGGTATAGAAAATCAAATAGATTTAGTTATAGGGGCTAATCTACCAAATAGACCAGCTTATGGAACTAATCATGACAAGACCAAGGAGATAGAATCACAATTTCGGGAAGTGTTGGAGAAGGGCTGTGTTCGAAAGAATCTAAGTCCTTGTGTTGTACCTATTCTTAGACGTGATAATATGCTTGATGAATTGCATGGGGTCCACTACATTCTTCAAAGTTAATCTTAAAAGTGAATATCACCAAATAAGAATCAAAGAGGGTGATGAGTTGAAAACTACTTTTAAGACTAAATTTGGACTATGTGAGTGGTTAGTGAAGCTTTTTGGAATCACTAAAGCACCTAGCACTTTCATGAGGCTTATGCATCAAGTCCTTAAGAATTGCATAGATAAATATGTAGTAGTTTATTTTGAGTATATACTAAGATATCACCCACAAGTGAAGGTCGAGTTATCTATCGGCATCTACAAAGATAAAATTTTATGTGATGTAGTGCCTAAAGAAACTTGTCATGTCTTATTGAGACGACCATTGCAAAGTGTTAAAAATTCCATGTTCAATGGTTGTACCAACGGGACTACCTTCACACATAAAAAAAAAAATTCATGAAGGAGAACTCATGGGCCAATTTGAAGTTAATAAAACTCTAAAGCTTTTAAAGGGAAAATTATTTTGGCCACCTATGAGGAAAGATGTTCAAAGACATTACCCTAGATGTATTTCTTATTTTAAAACTAACTCTAAGGCAATGTCTCATGAACTCCATGCTCCTTCACCTTTTGCAAGTGCTCCATGGGAAGACTGATAGAGATCAAATAATAGAGGATTTTACTAATGAAGGAAGAGGTCATTCACCCAAACATTTGAAGTTCTTCCTTCTAGTCTTCTAAAAAATTAAAGAAGAATTTAAATAAAGAGAGGACCAAGCCTAAAGCCAAAAGAAGACTACAAGCTATCAAGAATGGGCTTCAATTAATATCTCTCTTTATAGTTTCTTTTGTATAAATTTTGTTCCCGCCGGTTGACTGGAACCGTCTTTGCGCGTGGCTTGTCCTCGCGAGCTAGAGCACCTTCGTTCTGCTCCGTTTGTGAGTACCTGAAAAGAAGTGGACAAAGGGGCGCCCTCGCGGCCGTTTGCACTCTGACGATTAAGTCAGCTAGCGAGAAACATCAAAGGTGACACTCCTCCGTATCGAAACACCCTGAAGGGATGCTCTGAAGATGGTCGAAAATACTGAGTAGCTAGTACTATGTGCCCTAATTGTCTGTGCGCACAGTGGGTGCACCGTGAAACAACTAGAGTTTGTGGCTCTGTGTAAACTGTGAGAATTAGGTCAAAACTCGGATCCTTTTCAAACGTCTCGAGCCCTTTTTAAACACCTCCCGCATTTAAAGCGCGTTAAAGTGCATTGAAAGCGTATCAAAATGTTCCTCGAAACGTTCAAAACTTCAACTGAATTAACGCGTACCTTAGCGAACTGTTAGGAAAGCCTTGATGTTTTCAGTGCTTATTGCCACATGTTCTTCTAACTTGATCGCTGCTCTACGCAGAGTGCCTCACAGCGCCACAACCCAACTTAGGGTTATTCCATTGTGTGAGTCCTTTTTCCTCGAAGTGCCTCTGGCGCAGGGGGTGACTCCCTGGGTGCCAACTCATGCGCCCCAACCTCTAGTCATTTGCCCTGGGAATGTATCTACTTTACTCACGCACCACGCACCTGGTTCGCCCCTGGGTTTGGCCCTCTCATGGGTCGTATCTACCCTAGGGGTCTCCCTGAGGTGGCGTGGGTACTTCACGAGACAGGGTACTCCCTGCTGGTATTAGAACTATGGTCCTGAAACCACCTTTCTCTTCTCTTTGTTACTGTTTTGAGCTGTCGAGGCCCGAGGCCTCCTTGCGCTGTCGCCCCCTCCATGGTCTTTCCTACCTATGAGTATCAGGGGGGTAACACCGTCAATACCTTAGCCTGGCGATGCCTTAGCCTGGCGATGCCTTCTCTTGGCGACGCCTTAACAAGGCGACGCCTCGAGCGGTCAATCTGTTGACTTTCTTTCTTGGGTCCCTTGAGGGGTCCCACCACACGTTGACTTTGACTTTGACTTTGGTCAATGCCCTGGGGCGGTACACAAGCCCCCCAGTCTTGAGCTGATACTTGTTTCAGCAAAAAGACTAAGGCCTCGCCCTATCGTCCACGTGGCATTCTTGCTGATGTGACATTCTCTTGAGTAGTTGATGTGACACTCTCTGAGCGTCTGACGCGATGTTCACTGGGCCGAAGATGTGACGCTTTAAGTCGTATGCTAATCTCTCGACACGTGGCATGATCCTACAGCTGGGGACGAGTGTCGTTGGCGCTTCCAAGTTAACGTTATAACCTTTCGAAATCGCGCGCTCAAGGCATTGTTCCATTTGTTCTCTTCACATTCTACTCATTGTTCATCTTCTTCTCCAAAAGCTCTCTCTGCATTCTCTCTTCGCACTCCCAACCTTCATCCACCCGATCACCTAAAGGTACAGTTTTTCCTTTTCGACGACTCTTCCCCTCTACTATTTTGCACTTATAACTGCCTGGGACTGTTTATATTTTTGCATTTCTTGTGTTTTTCTCTTTTCCTCTACATTTCTTCGTTCTCCCCTCTTTTCTGGATTTCCCGTGTGGGTAGGGGTTTTCTTAGGGTTTCTTCCCCCTTTTCTTCCTGACCCCATTTGCTAAACCCTTTCTTTTCTTCATTCTTCAGTTTCTTCATCAATGGCGCGTACTAAAACAATGGCCAACCCTCCACCCCCCAAAGTCAACTATAGGGCCCTTTACCCCTGGGCTCTAGATGGGCTGCTCGACGAGTACTCGAGCTTGGTCTCCACAAAGGCCTGGAGGGATCACGTAGGAGAGTCGAGCGCCTACGACCATCGTGCCTTTGCGAAAAAGCACGACGACGACATAGCAGTGCTCCCTTGTACCCTAGGGGAGCCTGTATGTGGGGGGACGAGCGGGCCAATAATGGTGTCCCCTTCTTCTACTTTTACCAGGTGGTTTTCAAGCGCATAGGGATGCGCCTGCCCTTCTCCAGGTTCGAAAGGGAACTATTAACTGAAATCAACGTCGCCCCAGCCCAGCTACACCCCAACGGCTGGGCCTTTGTCAAAGCCTTTGACATCTTGTGCGGGTTCTTCGGACGCGCTCCCTCCGTCGACATCTTCCTTCATTTTTCGAAGTGAAGAAGCAAGGTAAAAGCCTCTGGGTGAGCTTCAACAGCATACCTGGAAGGGTCCTCCCGATCTTATTCTAACAATCCTTCAAGGGGTGGAAGGGCAAATTCTTCAAAGTTTGCTGTTCTGACTTTGACCCCTCCGCCCTCGACGGCTTGCCCTTGTATTGGGTGAAGGAGCCCAAATCCCTTGACGAGTTGCCCTCGAACGATCGAGAGGCTTGTCAAATTCTGACCAGCGCGGGGGCCTTCAACACTACCACCCTGATAAGCCTAGAGTACAACGCTGAGGCTCTAGCAAAATACATAAGTATGAGAGCCACCCTTATAACTCTTCCTTCACTACACTTGCTTGTTCTTACTTAGTGTAGGACTTATCTGCTTTCTTTGTATAATGTTTGACTTGTGCTTAACCCCTACTGCATTTATCTTCTTGGTGCAGATTCGAAGATGGATAGACAACGAAGGTTGAGGCTGGCTCATGTCCTGAAGTCCAAAGACGGGGCTTCGGCGAAGGAAGTTGGGGGGTCCCCCCTTCCAACCTCCAACGCCTCTCCATCTTCTCCCAATTCTCGCCCTCAACACACCACGACGCCATCAACTCCACCAGTCCAACTCTCTCCTAGTCAGCCTCCACACTCACCACCTCCCATTGCGGCCATGCCCCTCGCGCTGGTCGAGGCTGCTACTTCATCAACCCCCCTTGACAAAGGGAAAAGGGTAGTGGGGGTGGCCTCCGACGATGAAGACTCTGCTGGGGGGCAAGTCTTCAAACGAGAAAGAACTCAGCATGCCCCTCAGACAATCACTTCTACCACTTCCTCCTCGCATGGGGCTGAATCCTTGAGGGAGGACCCTCCAAGTGCCACTTCCCCCCCTTAACCAACGGCCCTGGAGGGTGGAATTGAAGCTGATTCCACGACAGTTCCACCACCTGCCCCAGAACTCCCCCTCCCAATGCAAGACTCACTGAGGGGCTTCTTGGGTAGTATGTCCTCGCACGGCCAAGCTGAAGGGCCCTAGAAGGAAAGCATCTACTATTACATGGGCGCCTTCATGTCTTGCGCCCACACCTGGCATGCGCAGGCCAAGGCTAAAGCTGTCGAAGCCTCTTCCTTCCAAGTGCTAGAGAGAGAGGTTGCCTCCCTGAAGGATGAGAAGGAGAGGTTGGCCACTCACTGGGGGCGTCAGGAGGATGGGTACAAGACCTCTCTGAGGGTGGCGCAAAAGGCGAAAGAGGAGGCTAACAAACGACTGCATGAGGTGCCGCAAGCCCATGCCGAACTCCTCAATTAGGTGGTGCCCCTCCGAGTGAAGGCCGCTGATTTGGAAGCAGCGCTGGAGACCTCAAAGGCGCAACAAAAGAAGCTTGAGAACCAGTGTGTGGATCGGGAGCAGACACTGGGAAAAACTGAGGTCGCACTTGCGGACAAGACTGATGAATGCTCCCGGTTAGCCAGTGAGAACGCCACCCTCCAAGCCAAGGTCCAAGAGTTGATGGCTGCTTTGGCCTCCAAAGACCAAGAAATGACCACTCAAGTCGCCAACTTCAAGGTTGCTGAGGAAAAGCTGGTCGCGGAGGCTGCCACTGGCTTCGCCGATGGGTTCGCAGAGGCTCTAGTCCAAGCGGCCTGTGCCAACCCGGGTATCGACGTCTCCGGGTGCAGCCCTCTGAATGAAGTGGTTGATGGCAAAATCGTGCCATTGGAGGCCTCTGAGGAGTAGCCCCTCTTTGTAACCATAGCCAACTTTCATTTATATCGATTTGTAATTCCAACTCTTGACTTGATTTGTTTTGAATGCTATTTAAACTTTTGTCTTTGCATCCTTGTTTGTTTTAACTTTCCTTGCATCTTTTGCTTCTGCTTCTTTTTCTTTATCAAAGGCACAATTGGTATTCACGTTCGATTCGTATCTTCATCGCTTCACCTTTGACTCTTTAGGTAGTACGTGACTTTCTCTCTTTCTCTTTCTTTCGGAGTCGTAGCACACACCCTTCTCTTGGTCTCTCCGCTTAGAACCTTGCTTGGCCTTCGTATCTGTAAGGAATCTTCCTCATGAGGGCGTTGCCTGCCTGGTCATTGCCCAAAGGCAAAGGAGGATTTTACCTTTGTGTATTTTTCTTGTCTCTGATAACTCATGCTTTTATGCTTCTCCTTCTTACTCTTTGAATTTCTTTTTCCCTCTGAATTTATAAAAATATTCAACCTGCTTTTTACTTACTTTTCTTGAGCCCCGAGGCACTTGTAGCCAAAGGCATTGCCGACTTCCTCATCGCTTTAGGAGGGGGTCTTTTTTTTTTTTTTTTTTTTTTTTTTTTTTTTTTTTTTCTGGCCTCGACATCGCTCAAGGGCGAGGGAGGACTTGATCTCTTCTATGGCCTCAACATCGCTCGAGGGCGAGGAGGACTTATCTTACCTATACTGGGTGTCCACGCTCGAGGAGAGACCTGCTCTGGGTGTCCTCAGCGTGTCTAAACACTTGGGACAAAAGTCGCGCTTTGGTGCCCTTGCCCGTGGAGAGGCCTATTACAACAACGTTGTATCGCCCATGGGGTGTCTAAACACCAGAGCAACTTAGCCCTTATCTCTTCGCGCTTGGTGCCCACGCCTGAGGAGGGCCCACTACAGCAGCGCCGTATCGTCCTCAGGGTGTCTGAAAGCACCAAGGCGAAGTGTCTAAACATCAGACGCTGGGGCTAGCTGTTCCAACCTGAGGAGGGGGTGTCCCGACGGAATCCCTTAACCCCTGCTCAGGGACTAGGCACCTAGGTTTTAGCTTACGTCTAACGTCTGATACCGGGGCTAGCTGTTCATACCTGAGGAGGGGGCGTCCCGAATGAATCCCTTAACCCCTGCTCAAGGACTAGGCACCCGGGTTTTAACTTATATCTAATATCTGATACCGGGGCCAGCTATTCATACCTGAGGAGGGGGCGTCCCGAAGAAATCCCTTAACCCCTGCTCAAGGACTAGGCACCCGGATTTTAACTTTTACTCAACATACCTGTTATCTTGCTCTGAACTTGATCTTCACTCCTTAATTTGGCGATGTTTCGTCTTGGCGATGCCTCATCTTGGCGATGCCTTGTCTTGGCGACGCCTGGCGTAGCCTTGAGTCTTTGTCTTTTGTTTCTTTAATATTTGATATTACATGAGAGGGAAAAACTAAGGCAGAAATATCCTAAACTTCTCTTTTCTTTATTTGGGTGACCTCATTAAAAATCCCCCGGGAGGGAAAAAAAGTTCCCCCTTTACAAAATTTCAACTGAAATAAAACTTTAAATTCGCCGCATTCCAACTACGTGGGATGGGGCCTCCTTCTAGAGTCTCTAACTTATATGAACCATTCCCCTTGGCTTTGATTACTCTGAACGACCCAGTCCAATTGGGAGACAACTTGTTTTCCAACTCGTAAGGATGAGCCTTCCTCATGACCAGATCACCAACCTGGAATTGTCGCAGCTTCACCTTAGAGCTGTACTGACGCTCCACTCTTCTCTTTACAGCCTCAACCTTTATTCTCGCCTCTTCTCTAGTTTCGTCTATCAAATCCAGGTTCACTTTTCTTTCTTCATTGGATTCTTCTGCCATGAAACCTAGGAAACAAGGCAAACTCTCGTGGATCTCCACTGGGATCATGGCGTCTGACCCATATACTAGGCTGAAAGGCGTCTCCATGGTGGAAGATTGAGGTGTGGTGTGGTAAGCCCATACGATCCTTAGTACTTCTTCTGCCCACGCCCTTTTAGCCTTCTCTAATCTGCGTTTCAAACCCCTCAACAAAACTCTATTCGCTGACTCGACCTGCCCATTCGTCTGGGGGTGTTCGACTGATGCAAACACCTGCTTGATTCCTACTTCTGTACACAACTTCCCCAACTGTTGGCTCGCGAACTGGGTGCCATTATCGATTCCGCTGCTTAATAACTTCCTGGGACTGTTTAAATTTCTGCATTTTAGGGTTTCTCTAGTTTTTCTCTGTTCCTCTGTTTTCTGGGTTTCTTCGAATCTTCTGTCTTTCTGGTTTTACTGAGTTACACCATTGCCTTCTTCTGAACCTTCATTTTCTTCCTTTCTTTTCTTGCTTTTTTTAGCTTTCTTCGAGATGGTTCGAATGAAAACCACATCCAATTCTCCTCCCAGCGAAGATTACAAAGCCCTCTACCCTTGGGCTTCCGCTGAACTCCTCTCCGAGACCTCCACCCTCACCTCCAATGAGGACGAGAGGAAGCACCGGGACGAAGAGCCAGATTGTAAAGGACGAGTGTTTGAGAGGGAGAGTGACGCGTACGTCTCGGTTCGTCCCTGTGCGAAGGGCGAACCCATGTGCACTGATGATCGTGCCAACGAAGGAAAGCCCTTCTTCTTCCTTTACTCTACCGTTTTTAAACGGATCAAGCTTCGTCTCCCACACACTGGCTTCAAAAGAGCCTTGCTGACGGAGATTAACGTGGCCCCTCCCCAGCTGCATCCCAACAGCTGGGCCTTCATGAGGGCATTCACCATATTGTGCAACTACTTCAGGCACCCTCCCTCCGTCGACGTCTTTCTTCATTTCTTCGAGGCTAAGAGCCCCGGGAAGAACCTGTGGGTGAGCTTCAGCGGCGTTGCACCAAATGGAGGCGAGAGCCTCACCCTGCAACAGATCATGGAAACGATGTAGGTCCTTCAAGAAGCGGTGGCGGCATCAAGAGCGGATCAAGAACGCATCCAGATTGATCTGGAAGCGTCGCAAGCAAGAAACGAAGAATTGCGCAGAACCAATGAGAAATTGCACAGGGATTTGCGGAATCAGGCCGGGAAACGTGAGGTGGAAGAGCAAGAACCTGCCACATCACCCAGGGATTTCCCAATGCCATTCTCACAAGTGATCATGGATGTCGTGATACCAGTCACGTTCGTGGAGCCAAAAGCCACCTTCATAGGTGTAGAGGACCCAAAGGCTCATCTCACGGCCTTCCTCACACATATGATGTTAGTTGGGGGCTCTGACGTGGTGCGTTGCAAGCTGTTCATGAGCATGCTGGTTCATGAGCACAGCGCCTCCTTGATGGCCACGTGACGTTGTTTGCACAACTTTCTAAGTTGTTCAGAGAACAGTATATAGCCAATTGGGCTCCCCCACCAATTTCTTATGATCTTTTCAATGTAAGGCAATATCAGGGAGAGTCCCTGAAGGAGTTCCTCAATCGTTTTGGGGAACAGGTGGTGAAGTTGAACACCAAGGACGAGACCATGATGGTACACGCGTTCAGGAAGGGGATCGTGTTGGGACCCTTCAGTGAATCGCTCATCAGGAACCACCCCAAGACTTTCGACGAGATTAGGCGTCGAGCGGTGGCCCATATTGTCGCAGATAGAGAGGTCAACGAGAAACGCACATGCGTTGCTCCCTCGCGCCCGCGAGCACCAAGTCGACCTCAGCCCCTGAGAGTGCATGAGGCAACGACGGAGAAGAGGGCCCCAACGAAGCAGCAGCCCTACGATCCCAGGAAGCCCCAAACTAGGGGGCGCACAGGGGAGAACGTGCCACTGAGGCACAACTTCGTGGTAGAGGCAAAGGAACAACCTCTGGGTGACCTTCAGTAACATTCCCGGCAGAGTTCTCCTGACTCCCTTCCAAAACTCCTTCACTGGGTGGAAGGGTAGGTTTTTCAAAGTCTGTTGCTCTGATCTCGTGCCCTCCGCCCTAGATGGTTTTCCACTGTACTAGGTGAGGGAGACGAGAGCCCTCAAGTCCAAACCCTTCAAGAAACTAACCCCGAACAACCAGGTGGTGTGCCGGATCCTAGCTGAGGCGGGGGGTTTTGACTCCGCCACCTTGTTGAGTTTGGAGTTCAACGCCGGAACCCTAGAGAAGTATATATGTACGAGGGATTGCGTTAGAAACTTCCGCTTGCGATCCTCTCTAAATCTTTGCATGTCTTGCCTCGTGGTGTCTTTACCATGTTTGTTTCCCTTGGTGCAGGTTCGAAGATAAACCAGCAACGGAGGTCACAACTTACCCGGGCCCTGCGGGGTGAGAGCGGAGCTTCGTCCTCCTCCCATCCCGACTCTGGAAGCCACTGAAGAGTGGTTTGTTTGTATTCTTTGTATGAGCACAGGGCATGTAATGTTTGCCCCCATTCGCCTTACTCCCATTTATCTCGAACACTACTTGTAAATTTGACTCTACTGTACCATGCTTGGTTTCTGTAACGCCGCTTTACTTTTGCACACGTTTGTCATATACTGTGCGTATTTTCTCCGTTGTGTTTCTTGGCGACGCCTACGCTTGGGCGACGCCTTCTACATTGGCGACGCCTTCTTTCTTGGCGACACGTGTTTTGCGACGCCTGTCGCCACTTCGAACGGGAAAAAGATAAAGACTGAAACCAAGGCAAGGTTTTTCTCGAAGTTCTTTTTCTTTTTATTTGGGTGACCTCGTTAAAAAACCCCGAAAGGGAAAAAGAGTGTCCCCTTCAACAAGATTGTTACATGTGTGCTTACATAAGTCAACTAAAATAAAACTTCAAGTTGGCTGCATTCCAGCTACACGGAATGGGACCCCCCTCCAAGGTCTCTAGGTTGTACGAACCATTGCCCTTAGCCTCGGTAACTCTGAAGGGTCCGGTTCACTTGGGAGACAACTTATTTTCCAGCTCGTATGGGTGAGCCTTCCTCATAACTAGGTCGCCAATCTGAAACTGCCGTGGCTTCACTTTAGAGTTATATTGTCGCTCTACTCTTCTCTTTACTGCTTCAGCCTTTATTCTGGCCTCCTCCCTGGCTTCGTCTAGTAGGTCCAGGTTCACCCGCCTTTCTTCGTTGGATTCCTCAGCCATGAAATTTTGGAAGCGTGGCGAGCTTTCGTGTATCTTGACTGGGATCATGGCATCCGACCCATACACTAAGCTGAAAGGCGTCTCCATGGTGGAAGATTGGGGCGTGGTGTGGTATGCCCATACTATCCTTGGCACTTCCTCCGCCCACGCTCCTTTGGCCTTTTCTAGCCTTCTCTTTAACCCTCTCAGCAAAACTCTATTCGCTGACTCTACCTGCCCGTTAGTCTGGGGGTGTTCGACTAATGCGAACACTTGCTTGATGCCTAACTCCGCACACAGGTTTCTCAACTGCTGGCTGGCGAACTGGGTTCCATTGTCGGATATTAGCCGCCTAGGCACGCCAAAACGACACACAATGTTCTTCCAAACAAAGTGTTGCACCTTGTGTGCAGTAATCTGGGCCACGGGCTCCGCCTCTATCCACTTGGAGAAGTACTCAATGACAACGATCAAGTACTTCATCTGCCTTATCGCCAATGGGAATGGACCTAGGATGTCGATCCCCCACGTATGGAAAGGCCACGGGCTGTATATGGATCGCAGCTCTTCTGGCGGCGCCTTGTGCTAGTCAACGTGTTTTTGACATTGCTTGCAACGCTGGGCGTGTCGCACGCAATCTTCCTTTACTGTTGGCCAATAGAAACCTGCGCGTACCACCTTAGAGGCTAAGGACCTTCCCCCTACGTGACTCCCACAAATGCCTTCGTGGAGCTCCGCCATTATTCTGGTACACTCGTCGCCACTTACGCATGTTAAGAGAGGGTGGGTGAACCCGTGCCTGAACAATACTCCGTCCACCAGAGTGTATCTTGCGGCATTCCTCTTAACCTTCTTACCCTCTTCAAGCTCCGCTGGGAGAGCCCCATCCGCCAGATACCGTCTGTATGGCGTCATCCAGGTGTCTCCCACGGCTAAAGCACATATCTGTGCGTGCCTTCCTCCTTCGGGCGTATCCGCGTATGTGCTAATGTGGGGTGTTTTCACCGTATCTTGAGTCAAAAAACGATGACTCCTAGGCCTCCCTCTTGTTGTACAAATATGGAGGACGTCCACCCTGTTATCTTCCACGAATTTACGCGGAGTTTTGAGTGTCTCTTGGATTACTGTCCTCTGCCTACCCCCTTGCCTGAGCTGGCTAGCTTGGCCAGCAGGTCAGCTCTGGCATTTTGTTCTCGTGGGACATGTATTAACTCAAGAGCGCTAAAGGCTCCCTTCAGCAGTTGGACGTACCTCAAATACGCCGCCATCTGTGGGTCTTTCGCTTGGAACTCACCCGATACTTGCCCAGTAATCAACTGGGAATCACTTTTCACCAAGATGTTCTGCGCGCCCATCTCTTTAGCTAGGAGCATTCCTGCAATCAGGGCTTCGTATTCAGCCTGATTATTACTCGCCTTAAAGGCGAAGCGCAGAGCCTGCTCAATCAGCACACCATTGGGTCCCTCCAAGACTATCCCCGCACCACTTCCTTGCTGGTTGGAGGAGCCGTCAACCGAGAGCAACCATTGTGAGCCCGCCTCCACCTCTTGTTCACCTCCGGGCGAGAGTTCTGCCACAAAATCTGCGTACACCTACCCTTTGATGGATCCTCTGGGCTCATACTGGATGTCAAACTCCGACAACTCTACCGCCCAGCGCACCTTTCTTCCAGCTACATCAAGCTTCTGCAACACCTTCTGTATAGGGAGGTTCGTCATCACCACCACTGTAAAGCTGTGGAAGTAATGGCGGAACCTCCTGGCCGAAAATACCACGGCCAACGCTACCTTCTCCAGCGCCTGGTATCTTGTCTCCGCGCCTTGTAAGGCCTTGCTCACAAAATAGATGGCCTTTTGAATCTGGTCCTGCTCCTGGACCAGCACAGAGCTGATAGCTCGCTCTGTCACCGCGAAGTACAGCCGGAGGGGCACACCTGCTACCGCTTTGCAAAGGACCAGTGGCGTCGCCAAGTACTCTTTCAACTTTATGAAGGCCGCTTCGCATTCGTCAGTCCAGGCGAAGCGACTATTCCTTTTAAGGCACTGGAAATACGGGTGCCCCTTCTCTCCTCCAGCAGAGACAAACCTTGATAGTGCCGCCATACGCCCTGCCAGCTGCTGTACTTCCTTTACTAACGTCGGGCTTCGCATGGCGATGATTGTTGCACATTTGTCAGGGTTCGCCTCTATTCCCCTCTCCGTGAGCATGAAACCTAGGAACTTACCGGCCTCTACCCCGAATACACACTTCTCGGGGTTTAGCTAGAGGCGGTACTTGGATATAGTGACGAACAACTCCTCTAGGTCCGCCACGTGCTGTGCCCTATCCTTCAACGCTACTACCATATCATCCACGTAGGCGTACACATTCCTCCCTAAAATGGGCGCTAGGACCTTGTCCATCAGCCGCTGGTAGGTGGCGCCTGCGTTTTTCAGCCCAAAAGGCATCACCTTGTAACAGTAACTGCTGGTCTCCGTCATGAACGCAGTTTTACTCTCATCTCGCGGGTGCATTTTTATCTGGTTGTATCCCGAGAATGCATCCAAAAAGCTAAGTACATTGGAACCGGAGGCGCTGTCCACCAACGCGTCGATGCTGGGTAGTGAGTACGAGTCCTTCGGGCACGCTTTATTTAAGTCTGTGAAGTCCACGCACATCCTCCACTTCCCATTCGCTTTCTTCAGCAGGACGACGTTGGCTAGCCACTCAGGGTATTGAATCTCCCTGACGTGACCAGCACTCAGCAGCTTCTGCGTTTCTTCCCTTATCACCAGCTGCCTTTCTTCATTAAATTTTCTCCTTCTTTGGCGCACGGGGCGGATCGTGGCGTCCATGCTAAGGTGATGACATAGGAAATCAGGGTCGATGCCGGGCATATCCGAGGCAGACCATGCGAAAGCATCTAAATGGCGTGAAATTATCTCTGCCACCTCCTCCTGTTCCTCTTGGCTCAGCAAACGCCCTAGCTTGAACGTTTTGCCGCCAATCTCCCTTTCCACCACGTTAGCCGCCTCCTGATCCCTGTTATTATCCTGAACGGGCGCCGCCTCTTCCACAGGCGCTGCGTCGTCAGGGCCCTCCTCCATGAGTGTATCTGCCTCGAGCGTCGCCCTCACGGGTGTGGCCTCGTCAGGCGTTGACCCAGCGGGCGTCGCCTCAATCATCGTCGTGTCTGCACTTGGCGGACGCTCAAACACCATGAACACGCCCCTCTTTGTTTTCAGGCTGTTCTCATAACATTTCCGCGCTTCCTCCTGATCCGACATGATGACTATTACCTTGCTGCTGAGGTCTGGCAGCTTCATCTTCATATGGCGCGTGGAGGCTACTGCATTCAGCCTATTCAACGCCGGTCTGCCCAGCAAAATGTTGTAGGCGGAGTTGGCGTTTACGACCAGGTACCGGATGCTTTCGGTACGCGAGGCCTCTCCATCTGTGAACGTTGTCCTCAGCTCCAAGTAGCCTCGGACTTCCACCTGGTTATCCGCAAACCCATATAGGCACCCTGTGTAGGGCCTCAGAAGGTCGGGAGACAACCGCAACTTGTTGAATGTCGACCAGAACATGACGTCTGCAGAACTTCCCTGGTCGACTAGAACCCTGTGCACTTTTCTTCCAGCTGTGACAACCGAAATGACCACGGGGTCATTGTCGTGCGGCACGACATCTCGCAGATCCGCCCTCGTGAACACGAGGTCCGACTCACACGGATCACCTGAGATTCTCTTCTCAATCGAGTTGACCCCCCTCGCGTATTTCTTTCGCTGGGAGGCGGTGGGTCCTTCGCCGGAAAAACCTCCAGCAATGGTGTGGACCTCGCCAAGAACAGGCATCTCGTGCGCTTGTTCTTCCGTTGGCACCGACAGGACGGCGGTCGCGGCGGGTTTTGCGACATAATCCTTCAGAAACCCGCTTCTCACCAGCTCATCTAGCTGGTAACCCAGCGACAGGCAGTTGTCGATGTGATGACCGAAAGCCTCGTGGAACTCACACCAAGAGTCTTTCCGAGGCCCTAACACCTTATCAGTCTTCGCCGGTCGCCTCAACCTATCGGCTATGTTAGGCACGGCGATCAGGTCCTTCAACTCCACCACAAAGTTGTATCTCGCCGGCCTCGCCCTCTCTCTGGCCGGGCGATCGCCTCCTACTGGACCCCGGGGCTGGGGTTTTCTGGTCTCATAGGGGCATCTCCCCTCCGGCTTCTTCCTCCCCGTCGTGGTCTCGTTGACCCTGACGGGCTGAGTCCGCGTCTGCGCCCTCGGGCGGGAGGGCACAACGCTGGTTCACTTCTCGCACACCTCTCCTTCGGAGGCGATATGTTCCACTGCCCGACGCAGTATTTCAGCAAAAGACCTTGGGCGATTGCGAATAATAGATTCGCAAAAAGGGCCGGGACACACGCCTTTCCTGAAGGCGTACACAATCATAGGCTCCTCCGACGTACCAACTTTTACCACTTGGGCCCCAAAACGGTTGATGTACTCCTTCAAGGTCTCCCCTTGATACTGTTTTACATCAAACAAGTCGTGGGAAACTGGCGGCGGGGCTCTGTTCGCAAGGTATTGCTCTCTGAACAGGTGTGACAACTGCTGAAAGGAGGTGATATGGCCGTTAGGAAGGCTGATAAACCAATCCATCGCCATCCTTGTTAAGGTGCTCATGAAGAGCTTGCATCTTGCGGCGTCGGAGCCGCCTACTAACACCATCTGCGTGTGGAATGCCGTGAGATGCACCTCAGGATCCTCCATCCCGGTGAAAATCGCCTTGGGCCCTGCGAAGGTGTTGGGGATCACTGCATCTAGGATCTCCTGCGAGAAGGGAGTGGAAAACTCCCTTGGTGGGGTGAGATGCTCCATCTCATCTTGTTCGCGTTGCCCCTGGTTGTTCCTCAGACCCCGGCGCAACTCCTCATTTACACGACGGAGCTCTTCGTTCCTCACATGCGAGGCTTCGAGATCCGCCTGCATGCGTTCTTGTTCCATCTTCGACTCCGCCATATCATCCTGCAACCCCCGCATTATCTTCATAACCTGCTGCATGGACATTTCCTCACTCACAGCGCGTGCGGTACCTTGTCTAGTGGTAGCCCTCATCTTCGCTGTTTCCTCCAACTTCTGCTAACGTTATAGTGGCTTGATAGGTCTTCGTTGCTTGTGATGGGATTGATGTTTTAAATCGGCCCCATGGTGGGCGCCAAATGTTCCGGCCGGTTGACCTGGGGCATCTTTGTGCGCAACCTCACCCGTCAGCTAGGGACTCCTTCCCACTGGTTACCTGTGGATTCCTACAAAGAAGGACAAAAGGGCGCCCTAGCGACCGTTTGCACTCCGACGCTCAAGTCAGCTAGCAAGAAACACCAAAACTATGCAGCTCCGTATCGGAGCACCGTGAATGGCACTCTGAAGGTGGTCAAAAGAAACTGTCTCTAGTGTCTATTTTCTCCCTCTGGCAAACAACCTCTCTCTCTCTAGTCCCTTGTCCGTAATCTCAAGACTCGAGCAAGCAA
Source organism: Phaseolus vulgaris (assembly GCF_000499845.2). NCBI lineage: Eukaryota > Viridiplantae > Streptophyta > Magnoliopsida > Fabales > Fabaceae > Phaseolus > Phaseolus vulgaris. The sequence continues at coordinate 25,216,637 of NC_023759.2, forward strand.
CTAGAGCGTACTCTCGGAAAGTCTGCCAAAAGTCCGAACCCCGTTTCCAACATTCAAGGCGCTATTTAAGCTACTCCAGCATTCAAAGCGCCTTAAAGCGCATTTAATTATAAAACGTTCAGCGCGTTTAAGACGTTTAAACCGCTTGGGAGCATTTATAGTACCTTAAACGCTCGAAACGGAAACTGTATTAAATAACTTTAATTACCTTGTACCTGACAAAATGGCGTTTCTATTCTGACTTGGCTGCTGTACACGTGGAGGGCCTCACAGCGCCGTGACCCCATCTGGGGGTATTTCCTCGTGTGAGTCCTCCTACCTGGGAGTGCATCTGCGCAAGGGGTGACCCTTTGGGTGCCAACTCATTCCCCCAAACATCTAGTCACTCACTTTGAGAGCGTATCTACCTTTCTCTCGTACCCTGCACCTGGCTACCCTGGGCGTGACCCTCCTCATGAATCGTATCTATCCCAAGGGCGTCTCTGGGGCAGCAGAGGCACTTCACGAGTCAGATTGCTCTACACTGGCGCTATTACTATGGCCTTGAAGCCACCTTTCTCTTCTCTTTATTACTGCCCCGGATTATAGGGATTTGAGGCCTTCCCACGGCGTCGCTCCCTCCATGGTCTTTCCTACCCATGGGCATCGGGGAGCGACACTGTGATTGCCTTGCTTTTGTGACATTTGGCCTTGGTAACACCCTAGCTGGGCGACGCCTTGACTTGGCAATGCCTTCACCTAAGCGATGCCTTACCTTGGCGACGCTTCCTTTCGGCGACGCCCTACCTCGACGATGCTTGCACTTGGCGTCTCCTCACCTAGGCGGCGCCTTATGTTGACTTTGACCCCGACGTTGACTTTGACCTTGACTTTGTCAACGCCCGGATACGGGACGGTACACAACTCAAAAATTAAGCAAAACAAACCTAAACTCTAGATACCACATGATGTGAATGCAATAGCAAGAATACATGATTCTTTGACATTCTTAGGAACAACTTGAGTTGGTCATGAATTGGCACTTTAATTAGAATTGGGTCAATGTTCTAATTCAAGAACTCACCAAGACTTTGCACCGAACCAAAGCTCACATGGAAGTCCATGTATTGTCAAATTGAATCAATCAACAAGAATTGAAGAACAACAATTGAAAACCGAACAGAATTGAAAGATATAACCAATGCACCGAATAGAATTGCAAATTACAGCAAGGTACCAAACAGAATTTGATGAACAAGTAAAACTAGAACATGATTCATGAAGAAGAAACAAAGCTTGAGAATAGAAAACTTATGGAGATGGAAGGAGAGGTGAGTGATCACGCCACTTAGAGTGTGGATACTCCAAGATTAGTGAGTTGCCGCCACTTGAGGTTCACCATAGACACCCAAGATAAGACTTGATGAAGGCACCAAAGCTCTTCCAATTTCTCTCTCAATTTGAGTAGAGTTTTCTTACTACAATTTCCAAATCTGATTTGTACAAGCCAAACACCTCTGTTTATAGCCTATAAGGTGCTGAAATGCAAAGCTAATCAAATGCAAATGTGCCCCTAAATGACATTCAAATTCGGCGCCAACTAGTGCATGAAGGAAGTGTGACTTTCCTTCCTAGTTTGGCCCCTCCTAACTCATATCTACACTCCCCCTAGCTTCCATTACTAAGTTCACACCCCCCTAAGCTACTACTATTTCTAAACTACAAACTAAGGATGCTTTTACAAAAGAGGTTTCTTATGTTTCCCTCTAAGCACCTTCCTAAAGACTATTCTATATATTTTCTACTAAAGAGAGATATTAAAAAAGAAACCTTTTATTTGAGAGTTTGTAGACTTCTTTATCTTTAGCCTTGATCTTCTCTTTGACTTCTTTTAATTTGTGAGAAGACTAGAAGGAAGAACTTCAAATGTATAGGTGAAAATCCGCTTCCTTCATCAATAAAATCCTCTCCTATTGGATATCCATCATGTGAGAAGATGTGTGTTGACTTGACAGACCTCAACAAAGCTTGCCCGAAGGATTCTTACCCTTTACCAAGCATTGATGCCTTGGTGGACAATGCCTCGGGCTACAAAATGCTCAGCTTCCTGATTGCTTTTTCTGGGTATAACCAGATTAAGATGCATCCTAGGAACGAAAGCAAGACAACGTTCATGACAGAGCTGTCTTGCTACTGCTACACAGTGATGCCCTTTGGGTTGAAGAATGCAGGCGCCACCTACTAGAGGCTGATGGACAGAGTGCTCGCGTCCATGATAGGGCGAAATGTGCAAGCCTATGTGGACGACATGGTGGTGACCTCACAGGTGAAGGATCAACATGTAGCTGATCTAGAAGAGCTATTTACAACAATATCCAAGTATAGACTGAAGCCGAACCCCGAGAAGTGCGTGTTCGGGGTGGAAGCGGGTAAGTTCTAAGGTTTCCTACTCACCGAGCGTGGGATAGAGGCGAACCCCGAGAAGTGCGCTGCAATCCTCACGATGAGAAGCCCAATCTTAGTGAAGGAGGTGCAACAGTTGACAGGGCGGATGACCGCTCTGTCTAATTTGTATCAGTTGGAGGAGACAAGGGTCACCCTTACTTCCGGTGCCTGAGGAGGAACTACAGGTTCATATAGACCAGGGAGTGCGAAGAGGCGTTCCTCAAGCTGAAGGAGTACCTGGCCAGTCCCCCGGTGTTGTGCAAACCACAACTGGGTACTCCGCTCCGCCTGTACTTCGCAATGAAAAAATGAACGATTAGTTCGGTCCTTGTGCAGGAACAGGACCAAGTGCAAAAACCTATATACTTTGTGAGCAAAGTATTGCAAGGGCCTGAGGTAATATACTAGGCCCTAGAGAAGGCAACCCTGGCAGTGGTGTTCTCAGCAAGGAGGCTCACCAGAGTTTTACCGTGGTGGTGATGACAGACCTGCCTATCCGCAAGGTCCCACAGAAGTCGGACGTGGCGGGAAGGATGATACGATGGGTAGTGGAACTATCAGAGTTCGATGTCCAGTACGAGCCCCGAGGTCCTATCAAAGGCCAAGTCTACGCAGATTTTGTGGTTGTTCCGTCCGGTTGACCTGGGACGTCTTCGTGCGCAACCTCAACCGTCAGCTAGGGACTCCTTCCCACGGGTTACCTGTGGATTCCTGCAAAGAAGGACAAAAGGGCGCCCTAGCGGCCGTTTGCACTCCGACGCTCAAGTCAGCCAGCAAGAAACACCAAAAACTATGCACCTCCGTATCGGAGCACCGCGTGTGGCACTCTGAAGGTGGTAAAAAGGAAACTGTGTCTAGTGTATATTTTCTCGTTCTGGCCAAAATCCTTCCCTAGTCCCTTGTGCGTAACCTCAAGGCTCGAGCAAGCAACTAGAGTGTTTCTGGAAAATTAGCCAAAAGTTCCAACCCCGTTCCCAACATACTCGGCACTATTTAAACTACCCAAGCATTTAAAGCGCCTTAAAGCGCTTTTAATCATAAAACGTAACGCACTTAATTAACGTGTCTAATTAGAAAACGTAGCGCATTTAAGACGTTGAAACGCTTGGGAGCCTTTATAGTACCTTAAACGCTCGAAACAAAAACTGTATTAAATGACTTTAATTACCTGGTACCTGACTAAATGGTGTCTCTATTCTGACCTGGCTGTCGTACACGTGGAGGGCCTCACAGCGCCATGACCCCGTCTGGGGACGTTTCTACGTGTGAGTCCTCCTACTTGGGAGTGCTACTGCGCAAGGGGTGACTTTTTGGGTGCCAACTCATTCCCCCAATCATCTAGTCACTCACTTTGAGAGCGTATTTGCCTTCCTCTCATACCCGGCACCTGGCTACCCTTGGCGTGACCCTCCCCTTGAGTCGTATCTGTCCCAAAGGCGTCTCTGGGGCGGCAGGGATACTTCACGAGTCAGGCTGCCCTACACTGGTGTTATCACTATGGCCTTGAAGCCATATTTTCCTTCTCTTTATCACTACCCCGGATTATCGGGACCTGAGGCCTTCCCACGGCGTCGCTCCCTCCATGGTCTTTCCTACCCATGGGTATCGGGGAACCGCGCTGTGACTGCCTTGACTTAATGATATTATTCCCTGAACAATCGTGACAGTTGTCGGAAAGAGGTGATATGACCGTCCGGTAGGCTAATGAACCAGTCCATAGCCATCCCGGTCAGGGTGCTCATGAAGAGCTTGCACTTGGCAGCATCAGAACTGCCTATCAGGACCATCTGTGTGTGAAATGCAGCAAGGTGCGTCTTTGGGTCCTCCATCCCGGTGAAGATCACCTTGGGTCCCGCGAACGTGTTCGGGATCGCTGCGTCTAGGATCTCCTGCGAGAAAGGAGTGGAAAACTCCCTTGGTGGGGAGTGGTTCTCCATCTCGTCATGCCCAGGCCGCCTCCGATCATTTCTCAGGCCCTGGCGCAACTCCTCATTCACACGGTGGAGCTCTTCGTTCCGCTCATGCGAGGCGTCAAGATATGCCTGCATGCGTTCCTTCTCCATTTTCGACTCCGCCATGTCCTGCTGCAGCCCCCTCATTATCTCCAGGACCTGTTGCATGGATAATTCTGCTGGGGCTGCGCGTGCTGTACTCCGTCTGGTGGGGGCCATTGTCACTCCAACCTCCTTCAACGTTCAGCAGTTCCTTCAACGTTACTGTAACTTGGTAGATTTCCTCGAACTTGTGATGGGACTGATGTTTTATATCGGCCCCACGGTGGGCGCCAAATGTTCCGTCCGGTTGACCGGGACGTCTTCGTGCGCGACCTCAACCGTCAACTAGGGACTCCTTCCCACTGATTGCCTGTGGATTCCTGCAAAAAAGAGGACAAAGAGGCGCCCTAGCAGCCGTTTGCACTCCGACGCTCAAGTCAGCCAGCAAGAAACACCAAAACTGTTCACCTCCGTCTCTGAGCACCGTGTATGGCACTCTGAAGGTGGTGAGAAATAACTGTGTATTGTGTGTCTGTGTTCTCTCTCTCAGGCAAAAATATTCCCCAGTCCCTTGTTCGTAACCTTGAAGCACGAGCAAGCAACTAGAAGGTTCTGGTAAATTTGCCAAAAGTTCGAACCCCCTTTCCAACATTCTTCGCGCTATTTAAACTACCCAAGCATTTAAAGCGCCTTAAAGCGCTTTTAATCAAACGTAACGCACTCATTAAAGCGTTTAATTAGAAAACGTAGCGCATTTAAGACGTTGAAACGCTTGGGAGCCATTATAACACCTGAATGCTCGAAAGGGAAATTGTATTGAAGGACTTTAATTACCTGGCACCTGACTAAAGGGTGTTTCTATTCTGGCATGGCTGTCGTACACGTGGAGGTCCTCACGACGCCATGACCCCATCTGGGGGCGTTTCTGCCCATCTGGGGACGTTTCTACGTGTGAGTCCTCCTGCTTGGGAGTGCTACTGCGCTAGGGGTGACTTTTTGGGTGCCAACTCATGCCCCCAATTATCTAGTCACTTACTTTGAGAGCGTATCTGCCTTCCTCTTGTACCCTGCACCCGGCTACCCTGGGCATGACCTTCCTCTTGAGTCGTATCTATCCCACAGGCGTCTCTGGGGCGGCAGGAGCACTTCACGAGTCAGGCTGCCCTACACTGGTACTATTACTATGGCCTTGAAGCCACCTTTTCCTTCTCTTTATCACTGCCCCGGGCTATCGGGACCTGAGGCCTCCCCACGGCGTCGCTCCCTCCATGGTCTTTCCTACCCATGGGTATCGGGGAACCACACCGTGATTGCCTTGCTTTAGCACTGTTTGATCTGGCGACGCCCTGGTTGGGCGACGCCTTGTCCTGGCGACGCTTCCTCTTGGCGATGCTGGCACTTGGCGTTTCTCCACCTAGGCGACGCCTTGCGTTGACTTTGACTCTCCAGTCGTTGACTTTGACCCTCCAGTCGTTGACTTTGACCTTGACTTAGTCAACGCCCGGATACGGGACGGTACACAAGCCCCCCAGTCTTAAGCTGAAGACTTGTCTTCAGCGTAAAGACTAAAGCCTCGCCCACGCCGTCCACGTGCCATCCTGATGACGTGTCATTCCCTGCTGACTCAACAAGTCTCGAGTTGTTGACGTGACGCTCTCTGAACCCTAGGAGCGCTCTTACTGACTGATTGGACCTCCTCTAAAATGATGATAATAACACCTTTTGGGGCTACCCTTGATCGCGCGCCACGTGGCCCATCTCACGGCCAAACTCTAGAGACCCTTGCGCTTCCCTGAGGCGATTGATCCTTTGACACGTGGTACGATCTCACGGCCCTCAGTTAGCGCCTCTTGAGTTGCGAAATGTAACGTTTAAGTTACTCTAAACCCCACGCTCACCCTACTGTTACATTCATTCTCTCTGCATCTCCGCACTATTCATCGCCTTCAAAACCCTTTTTCTCTGCTATTGCGATTCTCTCCTTCCTGCGCTCTTCTACTGCCTCCATTCCAATAGCAAAGGTACGATTTCGAGTACTCACGACTCTTCCCTTTCGTCGCATTAGATGATTTATTGAACTGCTTGGGACTGTTGTTATTCATGTATTACTGCGTTTCTCCACTTCTTCTTCCTCCCCTGATTTTTCTCGCGTGGGTGATGTTTCCTGGGGCTCTCTCCCCTTCCTGCCATGGCTACACTTGCTAAACCCTTTTTCCTCTCTGCTTTCTCCAACTCTTTATTTACACCATGACGCGCGCGAACGCGGAGCCTGATTCATCCCCCACGACCCCCAAGTCCAACTACAAAGCCTTCTACCCCTGGGCCCCCGACGAGCTCCTGAGCGAATACACCAGCCTGACTTCCTTCCAGGACCTGGAAGCTCACCGTGGGGATCCCCATTTGTACAACTTTAACGCCTTCTGCCGCACACACGACGCCCACATATCCGTCCGTCCCGGCAGGCCTGGGGAACCTGTTTGTTTGGACGACAGACCTAGAAAGGGGAAACCCTTCTTCTTCATGTACCAGACCGTGTTCAAACGCGTAGGAGTGCGTCTCCCGTTCACCCCCTTTGAACGGGAACTCCTTACTGAAATCAATACTGCCCCCGCCCAGCTCCATCCCAACAGCTGGGCATTCGTGAGGGGTTTTCAAATTCTTTGTGGACACCTGGGTATCCCCCCTTCTGTAGATGTCTTCCTGCATTTCTTTGAGGTGAAGAAGCAGGGGAAGAGCTTCTGGGTAAGCTTTTCTGGGATCGCGGGCAGGATCCTCCTCTCCCTCTTCCAAAATTCTTACAAGAACTGGAAAGGGAAGTTCTTCAGGGTGTGCAGCGCCAAGCACGATCCCACAGCTTTGGATGGCTTCCCCCTCTACTGGACTAAACTGCTCAGGGCCAAAACCCTGGAAGAGCTATCTCCCGCCGATAGGGAGGTAAGCAAAGCCTTGGCCGGGTTGGGGATCGTTTTCGATACTTTGAAGCTGGTCGCTAGCGAGTACAATGCTCACGCCCTGACCACCTACTTTGGTAAGGAGGCTCTCCCCTCATCTTTCTTGTTGTGAACAGCCTGCTATTGGACGTTTGTTCCCCCAGACTATTATGCTCGTTTTATATTGTGCCATGTTACTTGCATTTCACGCCTTCATGTGTGTTATAATTTCGCATAGCTGCTTTGGTCCTAATTCTTGCTGTTTGGTCTGTCTTGATGTAGGATCGGTGATGGGCGCTTCTAAAAGAATGATGTTGGCGAAAGCAATGAAGGAGGCACGTGCCGCCAAGGCGGGCGCCTCCTCCACCCTTGCTGCCGATCCGGTTCCCCCACCGACTCTGTCACCGCCTCCTCCGATCACCGCCGAGGCTCCCCTTAGTTCACCTCCGTCATCTCCACACAGCCTCGCAGCACTTCAGACTCCCCGCTCTCCTCTACCCATCGCCGCTGTTACCCTAGCCGCGGCCTCGTCACCGGCTCCAACCCCCCTTGACAAAGGGAAACGGGTTTTGGAGATTCTATCAGATGATGAGGACTCAGAAGGCGTGGCACCCTTCAGAAGAAGAAAATCTGTGCGAGTTCCTCTTTTGGTAGAGGCGTCGCCCCTGGGAGGGAACCCCTTCATGGACAACCCCCCAAGCGCGACCTCACTCCCTCCCATGACACTCCAGGAGGAAGGGGGCGAAGGCGCCGAATCTGCCCCGCCTCCGCCGCCGGCAGAAGCCATTGTTTCCCCTGCTTCCGTCGCTGCCGCCCCTGATTTCATCGCCATCCCTCCTCCGATTATGCATCTAATGAGGGGCTTCAGTGGCGGGACTCTGCCAGAGGGCACCGACAGGAAGGAAGGCATGCCCTTCTACTTGGGGGCCTTCTTGGCAGTGGCCCTTGAATGGCGTGCCCAGGCCAGAAACGCAGTCATGCAAGCTCAAACTCTCCAGGCCTTGGAAACAAAGGCGACTACTCTGGAGGAGGAAATGAGGACCCTGGGGCGCCAGAACGAGACCTACCAAACCTCTCTGAAGCAAGCGCAAGAGTCCAAAGCGGAAACTGAGAGGCAACTGGCAGAGGGATTGGAGCTCCAGGCTGGCTTTTATACTCGTGAAGTCGCCCTCCAAGTCCAGGTAACGGGCCTTCAGGAATTGATCAAAGCTGATGCAGAAATTCAAAAGGACCTGAAGGACCGTTGCCGTGAGCAGGCTGACAAGACGGAGCGGATGGAGGGGGAAATGGCCACCCAGGCCAAAGCTATGGACCTTCTCCGGGCTGACTACGACAAACTACAGGTCGAGGTCAGTCGGCTTCGCGTGGAGAAAGAGGCTCTGGAGAAGCAGGTGACCTCTGGGGATGCCGCCATCGAGGAGCTGGAGAACGACAAGAAGTCCCTTATCCAGGAGATGGCGGGTACTTTCGAGGAGGGGTTCCAAGAGGCTCTGACCCAGGCGTCCTGCGAGAACCCTGGCATTAACATTTCGAACTGCGACCCCACACATCACGTCGTCGACAGGAAGGTCGTGCCCATGGACTTGGATGACTGAACCACTGTCTCTCACCCGCCACCTTCACCTTCAAGCTTAATTCCTTTATACTTTACCTTTACTTTTGCCTTTCTCTGTTAAACTTGTAATTCTTTGAACCATTCATACTCTTGCTACAAATTCGGGTGTTCGTATGACTGCTTTTGTGCCTTCGCGATATAAAATTCTGCTTATGTGATCTTATCATCGCTCTTTGCCTTCGCGTGCTTCGGTTGTTTTGTTTGTATTATATTCGCTTCTTTGCTTCGTTGGGCGGCCTTGTATGACCGGGAAAGGTCGCGTGCCACCCTCACGCCCATGGAGAGGCTCACCTAGTGACGCCGTATCATCCACGGGGTGTCTCTAACACCGAAACGATTCTCTCCTTGATCCTTAGCCCCCGGCGCCCACGCCTAAGGAGAGGCCTGCTACAGCAGCGCCGTATCGTCCCCGGGTGTCTAAAACGTCGAGTGCTTTGGGGGGGGAGGGGGGTCGTTCCCTCTATGGTCTTTCCCTCCCATAGGTATCGGGGAACACCCTGCCAGCAATTCGCTGGCGTTTGGCAGTCTTATCTCCCTCCACAGTCTTTCCTACCCGTGGGTATCGGGGAGATGACGCCAGCAACTAACTCTGCCCCCTTCAATCTCGTCTCCCTCCACAGTCTTTCCTACCTGTGGGTATCGGGGAGATGACGCCAGCAACTAACTCTGCCCCCTTCAATCTCGTCTCCCTCCACAGTCTTTCCTACCTGTGGGTATCGGGGAGACGATCCTGCTGATATTTGGGTTGGCGACGCCTGCGACGTCTCATGCCGGCGTCGTCCTTTATGTCATTCCAGGCGACGCCTCGGGCGTCTCATGCTAGTGTCGCCTTGGGCGTCGTCCCTAACTTGACATTGACTTTGACCTTGGGCTTGGTCGATGCCTGGGGGCGGCGAAGAGCTCAAGGCCCTTCCCGTATCTTCCACGAGGCGCTCCCTGTATAGCAGATGGGACATCCAGTCATTCAACCTGCTCTACGTGGCGCTTTCTGTATGGCTGATGGGACATCCAGTCATTCAACCTGCTCTACGTGGCGCTTTCTGTATGGCTAATGGGACATCCAGTCATTCGATTTGATCTTGACTCCTACTGTGCCCCTGATCCCCTTTCGACGGCGCATCGTACCATCAGGTATTCCATTGATACGATGTGTTCTGAGCTTAACCAGGGATGCCAGAGCAACCCTTCCATCTGCTGCCACGTGGCTCGATCGTGCGGTGCATCCATTCGCGTCGTTTGGCGCTCTAACCGCTTTATTTAACTCTTCAAACTCTGAAACTATCCTCATCATTTTCCCACTCTTCATAACCTACTTACGTTCACTCTTCTTGCACCCTTGACAATCCTTGATCTTGTTAAAGAATGTCTTCTCATGCTGCTTCCTCCAGGGTCAGTCCCAAGGACTTGTACCCCTGGGCTTCGAGTGAACTTCTTGATGAGTGTTCATGCTTACTCGCTACCAAGGCCATGAGGGAGCACAAAGGGGATTCGTGTTCTTATGACCACCGGGCCTTCGCGAGGAGGCATGACGACGACATCGCTGTGCTCCCTTGCACTCTAGGGGAGCCAGTATGTGGAGACGAACGGGCCAACGAAGGGGTCCCTTTCTTTTACTTTTACCAGGTGGTGTTCAAGACCATCGGAGTGCGCCTACCCTTCTCTTGGTTCGAGAAGGAACTGCTGTCGGAGATCAACGTTGCTCCGGCCCAGTTATACCCCAACAGCTGGGCCTTCGTCAAAGCCTTCGACATTCTCTTCGGGTTTCTGGGTTGTGCACCCTCGGTTGACCTCTTTCTTCACTTCTTTGAGGTGAAGAGGCAGAGACACAACCTCTGGGTAACTCTCAGTAATGTACCCGGGAGGGTTCTCTTCACACCCTTCCAAAGCTCGTTCTCCGGGTGGAAAGGCCGGTTCTTCAAGATCTGCCGTACTGACCTTGTTCCTGACGCTCTGGATGGGTTTCCGCTGTACTGGGTGAGAGAGACGAGGGCCCTCAAAACCAAACCCTTCAAGAAGCTGGCTCCAAGTGATCAAATAGCTTGCCGGATTCTTGCTGAGGCGGGAGGTTTTGACTCTGCCACTCTGATCAGCCTGGAGTTCAACGCTGGGACTCTCGAAAAGTACATAGGTAAGAGTCGCTGCCCTAGAAACTCCGGCCTTTGTTTTTTCCTGTACGTGCATGTCTTGCCCCATGGTGTCTCTGACACATTTATCTCCCTTGGTGCAGGTTCGAAAATAAACCAAGAAAGGAGGACACGACTTACTCGAGCTCTGCGGGCTGGGAAAGGGGCTTCGCCTTCCTCCAGTGCTGATTCTGATGACCACGGAAAAGTGGCTCTTTTGTGACTCTCATGAGTTGTAATATTCGCCCCATTTGGGCTACTTCAATTGTATTGAACATTGCTTGTAACACCAACTTTTTCTATATCAGTTGATTTTTGCAACGTCCCTTTACTTCTGCATACATTTCACATATTGTGCGCTTTCCTTCGCCCTTTTCATCAGCGGCGCCCGCCTCCATCCGGGCGACGCCTTCTTTTTTGACGACGTCCTGACCTAGGCGACGCCTTCTTTCTTGGCGACGCCTTCTTTCCTGGCGACGCCTTCTTTCTTGGCGATGCCTTCTTTCTTGGCGACGCCTTATCTTGGCGACGCCTTACCTTACTTCAAACGGAGAAATATACAGGCTAAAAACCAAGGCACTTCTTTTTCTCAAATTGGTTTTACCTTTTATTAGGGTGACCTCATTAAAAAACCCCCGAGAGGGAAAAAGAGCGTCCCCTTCAACTAAATTGTTACATAACTGCTTACATAAGTCAACTGAAATAAAATTTTAGGTTGGCTGCATTCCAACTGCGCGGGATAGGACCTCCATCTAAAGTCTCCAGGTTGTACGAACCGTTGCCCTTAGCCTTAGTAACTCTGAAGGGTCCGGTCCACTTGGGAGACAGCTTATTCTCCAACTCGTATGGGTGAGCTTTCCTCATCACTAGGTCGCCGACCTGAAACTGTCGCGGCTTCACCTTAGTGCTATATTGCCGCTCTACTCTTCTCTTCGTCGCTTCAGCTTTTATTCTAGCTTCTTCCCTGGCCTCGTCTAGCAGATCCAGGTTTACCCGCCTCTCTTCTTTGGATTCCTCCGCCACAAAGTTTTGAAAACGTGGCGAGCTCTCATGTATTTCTACCGGGATCATCGCGTCCAACCCGTAAACCAAACTGAAAGGCGTCTCCATAGTAGAGGATTGGGTCGTGGTGTGATAGGCCCATACGATCCTTGGTACCTCTTCCGCCCACACCCCTTTGGCTTTCTCTATCCTTCTTTTTAACCCTCTCAGCAGAACTCTGTTTGCCGATTCTACCTGTCCATTAGTCTGGGGGTGCTCAACTGATGCAAACACCTGTTTAATGCCTACCTTAGCACATAGGTTTCTCAACTGTTGACTGGCGAACTAGGTTTCGTTGTCGGATATCAATCGCCTAGGTACGCCAAAACGGCACACAATGTTCTTCCACATAAAATGTTGTACTTTGTGCGCTGTGATTTGCGCCACGGGCTCTGCCTCTATCCATTTGGTGAAGTATTCGATGGCAACGATCAAATACTTCATCTGCCTGATCGCCAATGGGAAAGGGCCCAGAATGTCGATTCCCCATGTATGGAAAGGCCACGGGCTGTATATGGATCGCAACTCTTCTGGCGGCGCCTTGTGCCAGTCGGCGCGCTTTTGGCATTGCTTACACCGCTGGGCGTGCCGTGCGCAGTCCTCTTTCACTGTTGGCCAGAAGAAACCTGCGCGTATTACCTTGGAGGCTAAGGATCTTCCCCCTACGTGGCTCCCGCAGATGCCTTCGTGTAGTTCCGCCATTATCCTGGTGCACTCATTGCCACTGACGCATGTTAGGATAGGGTGAGTGAAACCGTGCCTGAACAGCACCCCATCCACCAAAGTATATCTTGCGGCATTTCTTTTGACTTTTTTACCTTCTTCAGGCTCCACTAAGAGAGCCCCATCCGCCAGGTATCGCTTGTAGGGCGTCATCCAGGTGTCTCCCCTGGCCAGAACGCATACCTGCATCTGCCCTTCTTCGGGCGCGTCCACGTATGTGCTGATGCGAGGCGCCCTCTGCGTATCCTGGGTCAAAGAGCAATGACTCCTTGGCCTTCCCCTGGATGTATAAATCTGGAGGACGTCCACCCTGTTGTCTTCCACGAATCTACGCGGAGCTTTGAGAGTCTCCTGGATCACTGTCCTCTGTCTACCCCCCTTGCCTGAGCTGGCCAGCTTTGCAAGCAGGTCAGCTCTGGCATTCTGCTCCCTCGGGACATGTATCAGCTCAAGAGCGTTAAATGCTCCCTTCAACAACTAGACGTATTTCAGGTACGCCGCCATCTGTGGGTCCTTCGCCTGGAACTCACCCGACACCTGCCCCGTAATCAACTAGGAGTCGCTCTTCACCAGGAGGTTCTGTGCGCCCATCTCCTTGGCCAGGAGCATTCCTGCTATCAGGGCTTCATATTCTGCCTGATTGTTACTTGCCTTGAAGGCGAAGCGCAGGGCCAGCTCGATCAATATGCCGTCGGGTCCCTCCAAGACTATTCCCGCACCGCTCCTTTGTTGGTTGGAAGAGCCATCAACCGAGAGCAGCCACTGCGAACTCACCTCCACCTCTTGCTCACCTCCGGGCGACAGTTCCGCTATAAAATCTGCGTACACCTGCCCTTTGATGGATCCTCCAGGCTCGTACTGGATGTCGAATTCTGACAGTTCCACCGCCCAGCGCACCATTCTTCCTGCCACATCAGGTTTCTGCAGCACTTTCTGTTTAGGGAGGTTGGTCATCACCACCACCGTAAAGCTGTGGAAGTAATGACGGAGCCTCCTAGCAGAGAACACTACCGCCAGCGCCGCCTTCTCTAGCGCTTGGTACCTTGTCTCAGCTCCCTGTAAGGCCTTGCTTACGAAATAGATGGGCTTCTGACTCTGGTCCTGCTCTTGGACCAACACGGAACTGATGGCCCGCTCCGTTACAGTAAAATATAACCGGAGGGGCACGCCCGCTACCGGCTTGCAGAGGACCGGTGGCGTCGCCAAGTACTCCTTCAGCTTAATGAAAGCCGATTCGCATTCATCAGTCCATGCAAAGCGACTATTTCTCTTGAGGCACTGGAAATACGGGTGCCCCTTCTCTCCTCCGGCGGAAACAAACCTAGAGAGCGCCGCCATCCGCCCCGTCAGCTGTTGCACCTCCTTTACCGACGTCGGGCTCCGCATGGTGATAATCGCCGCGCATTTGTCGGGGTTTGCCTCTATCCCCCTCTCTGTGAGCATAAAACCCAAGAACTTACCGGCCTCTACCCCGAAAACACACTTCTCAGGGTTTAACTTGAGGCGGTACTTGGATATTGTGGCGAACAACTCCTCCAGGTCCGCCATGTGCTGTGCCCTATTCTGCGACGCCACCACCATGTCGTCTACATAGGCATACACATTCCTTCCGAGCATTGGCGCCAGAACCTTGTCCATTAACCTTTGGTACGTGGCGCCCGCATTTTTCAGCCCGAAGGGCATCACCTTATAGCAGTAACTGCATGTCTCAGTCACGAATGCAGTCTTGCTCTCGTCTCTTGGGTGCATCTTGATTTGGTTGTACCCTGAAAAGGCGTCCAGGAAACTCAGCACCTTGCTGCCGGACGCACTGTCTACCAAGGCGTCGATGCTGAGCAGCGGATACGAGTCCTTTGGGCATGCCTTGTTCAGGTCTGTGAAGTCAACACACATCCTCCACTTTCCGTTCGCCTTTTTCACCAACATGACGTTGGCGAGCCACTCAGGGTATTGAATCTCCCTGATGTGGCCAGCACTGAGCAGCTTCTGCGTTTCGTCTTTCACCACCTGTTGTCGTTCCTCATTGAATTTTCTCCTCCTCTGACGCACGGGGCGGACCGTGGCGTCCATGCTGAGGTGGTGACACAGGAAATTGGGGTCGATGCCTGGCATATCCGAGGCGGACCATGCGAAGGCATCCAGGTGGCGTGAAATCACTTCTGCCACCCCTTCCTGTTCTTCTGGGCTCAGCGAACTTCCTAACTTGAAAGTCTTGCCGCCAATCTCCCTTTCTACGGCGTTAGCCGCGGGCTGCTCCCAGCTATCATCTTCGGCGGGCGCCGCCTCTTCCACGGGCGCCGCGTCGTCAGGGCCTTCCTCCATAGGCGCATCTGCTTCGGGCATCGCCCTTTCCGCTATAGCCTCTTCAGGCGTCAACCCAGCGGGCGTCGCCTCAATCATCGTCGTATCCGCGCTCGGCGGACGTTCATACACCATGAACACGCCTCTCTTCATTTTCAGGCTGTTTTCATAGCATTTCCTTGCCTCCTCCTGGTCTGACCTGATGACTATCACCTGGCCATTGAGGTCTGGCAGCTTCATCTTCATGTGGCGTGTGGAGGATACCGCGTTTAGACGGTTTAACACTGGTCTGCCCAGCAAAATATTGTAGGCGGAGTTGGCGTTCACGACCAGGTACCGGATGCTTTCGGTACGGGAGGCCTCTCCGTCTGTGAACGTAGTCCTCAACTCTAGGTACCCCCGGACTTCCACCTGGTTATCCCCGAACCCGTACAGGCACCCCGTATAGGGACTCAACAGATCAGGGGACAACCGTAACTTATTAAAGGTCGACAGAAACATGACGTCTGCCGAACTTCCTTGGTCGACAAGCACTCTGGGCACCTTCCTTCCGGCTGTGACAACTGAGATGACAACGGGGTCGTTGTCGTGGGGTACCACATCTCAGAGGTCTCTTCTCGTGAACACGATATTCGACTCCCACGGCTCCCCTGAGAGCCTCTCTTCGATTGAATTCACCCCCCTCGCGTATTTCTTCCGCTGGGAGGCGGTGGGTCCTCCGCCGGAAAAACCTCCAGCAATGGTGTGGACCTCGCCAAGCACAGGCATCTCGTGTGCTGGTTCATCCGCCTGCGGCGGCGACAAGGTGGTAGTCGTCGTGAGCTCCGCGACGTAATCCTTCAGAAACCCAGTCCTCACCAACTCATCTAGCTGGTAGCCCAACGACAGGCAATTATCAATGTGGTGCCCGAAAGCCTCGTGGAATTCGCACCAAGAGTCTTTACGAGGCCCTAACACCTTGTCGGTCTTCGCCGGTCGCATCAGCCTCTCAGCTATGTTAGGCATGGCGATCAAATCCTTCAACTCAACCACGAAGTTGTACCTCGCCGGTCTCGCTCTTTCTCTGGTGGGGCGTTCGCCTCCTGTTGGACCCCAGGGCTGGGGCTTTCTGGCCTCGTAGGGGCGTCTCGCCTCTGGCTTCTTTCTTCCCGTCGTGGTCTCATTGACCCTGACGGGTTGGGCTCGCGCCGGTCCCCTTGGGCGTGAGGGCACGGCGCTGGTGCGCTTCACGCATACCTCCCCTTCAGAGGCAATATGCTCTACCGCCCTACGCCGTAGTTCAGCGAAAGTCCTAGGGCGGTGGCGGATGATGGATTCTCCAAAAGGACCGGGGCATACGCCTTTCACAAATGCGTACACGATCATAGGCTCCTCTGTCGTACCAACCTTCACGACCTGGGCCCCGAAGCGATTGATATACTCCTTCAGGGTCTCCCCTTGATACTGCTTCACATCGAACAGGTCGTAAGAGACTGGCGGCGGGGCCTTGTTTGCTAAGTATTGTTCCCTGAACAATCGCGACAATTGGCGGAAAGATGTGATATGACCCTCTGGGAGGCTAATGAACCAGTCCATAGCCATCCCGGTCAGGGTGCTCATGAAGAGCTTGCACTTGGCAGCATCAGAACTGCCTATCAGGACCATCTGTGTGTGAAATGCAGCAAGGTGCGTCTCTGGGTCCTCCATCCCGGTGAAGATCACCTTGGGTCCCGCGAACGTGTTCGGGATCGCTGCGTCTAGGATCTCCTGCGAGAAAGGAGTGGAAAACTCCCTTGGTGGGGAGTGGTTCTCCATCTCGTCATGCCCAGGCCGCCTCCGATCATTTCTCAGGCCCTGGCGCAACTCCTCATTCACACGGTGGAGCTCTTCGTTCCGCTCATGCGAGGCGTCAAGATATGCCTGCATGCGTTCCTGCTCCATTTTCGACTCCGCCATGTCCTGCTGCAGCCCCCTCATTATCTCCAGGACCTGTTGCATGGATAATTCTGCTGGGGCTGCGCGTGCTGTACTCCGTCTGGTGGGGGCCATTGTCACTCCAACCTCCTTCAACATTCAGCAGTTCCTTCAACGTTACTGTAACTTGGTAGATTTCCTCGAACTTGTGATGGGACTGATGTTTTATATCGGCCCCACGGTGGGCGCCAAATGTTCCGTCCGGTTGACCGGGACGTCTTCGTGCGCGACCTCAACCGTCAGCTAGGGACTCCTTCCCACTGATTGCCTGTGGATTCCTGCAAAAAAGAGGACAAAGAGGCGCCCTAGCGGTCGTTTGCACTCCGACGCTCAAGTCAGCCAGCAAGAAACACCAAAACTGTTCACCTCCGTCTCTGAGCACCGCGTATGGCACTCTGAAGGTGGTGAGAAATAACTGTGTATTGTGTGTCTGTGTTCTCTCTCTCAGGCAAAAATATTCCCCAGTCCCTTGTTCGTAACCTTGAAGCACGAGCAAGCAACTAGAAGGTTCTGGTAAATTTGCCAAAAGTTCGAACCCCCTTTCCAACATTCTCCGCGCTATTTAAACTACCCAAGCATTTAAAGCGCCTTAAAGCGCTTTTAATCAAACGTAACGCACTCATTAAAGCGTTTAATTAGAAAACGTAGCGCATTTAAGACGTTGAAACGCTTGGGAGCCATTATAACACCTGAATGCTCGAAAGGGAAACTGTATTGAAGGACTTTAATTACCTGGCACCTGACTAAAGGGTGTTTCTATTCTGGCATGGCTGTCGTACACGTGGAGGTCCTCACGACGCCATGACCCCATCTGGGGACGTTTCTATGTGTGAGTCCTCCTGCTTGGGAGTGCTACTGCGCTAGGGGTGACTTTTTGGGTGCCAACTCATGCCCCCAATTATCTAGTCACTTACTTTGAGAGCGTATCTGCCTTCCTCTTGTACCCTGCACCCGGCTGCCCTGGGCATGACCTTCCTCTTGAGTCGTATCTATCCCACAGGCGTCTCTGGGGCGGCAGGAGCACTTCACGAGTCAGGCTGCCCTACACTGGTACTATTACTATGGCCTTGAAGCCACCTTTTCCTTCTCTTTATCACTGCCCCGGGCTATCAGGACCTGAGGCCTCCCCACGGCGTCGCTCCCTCCATGGTCTTTCCTACCCATGGGTATCGGGGAACCACACCGTGATTGCCTTGCTTTAGCACTGTTTGATCTGGCGACGCCCTGGTTGGGCGACGCCATCACCTAGGCAACGCCTTGTCCTGGCGACGCTTCCTCTTGGCGATGCTGGCACTTGGCGTTTCTCCACCTAGGCGACGCCTTGCATTGACTTTGACTCTCCAGTCGTTGACTTTGACCCTCCAGTCGTTGACTTTGACCTTGACTTAGTCAACGCCCGGATACGGGACGGTACAGGTTTATTTGGGCCTTAACTATTATTATTGTTAATTTTTTGTTTTTAGAGTAAATTATACGGAGGAAGCATCTACCTTTGTGAATGGGCCAAATATGCAAAGTCCAAGTTACTTATTGAACCAAAACAGGAAACAAATTTTGAGGAGAAGAAAGAGAAAATAAAATCTACAATATCCTAGAAACAGAATTGGAAGCAAATCTTCTGCAAAATACAAGAATTATGGAAAAGTTGGAAACTTGGAAACTATTAACAAAATATAAACTACAATATTATCCAAGATCCTTGGAGCAGAAAAGCCTATAAAAGGACACATGCATCAAGGAGAAAAGGGGAGAGCTTCATAGGGTTTTCTTAGTTTACTTTCTTCTTTGTAACTATTTTGTTTTGCCTCCGCATGGAAGGCTAAACCTTTTTGGTTGATTCTTTTGTAATTCCCCATTGAATTCTGAGGTTTTGTTCAATAAAAGTTTCGATTTTTAATTCTCTATAGCAGTTGTTTTAATAGTCTAATCTCATGGAAAACTGGTTTTTGTGAGATATTGTACTTGAACGCATGATTGGGAGTCTTCCTTATCTTAAACTTTGGTTTCTTAGTTAGTTCGCATTGTTCTAATTAATTTCTTGGGCGCATGATTCAAGAGAGAGAAGGTAAGCATTCCCATGGAGTATACGCATGGAACAAAGTGGGTATTGATTAAACCAGTAGACACATGTTTTACTGGTGAGTTTCAGTTGAATTAGATTGACGCATGTTCAATCTGGTTTAACTCTGTTGGAGGATTGAGAAAGGATTAATCTTTAGAGAACCTGTGAAGAATTCAATGGTAGAAGAACTTGGGGAGCAACCGCTTTTTATTTTCTATTTCAATTTCTTTTATATTTTCTGCATAACTATCTTAACCCTCTTTTTATTATTATTGTTATTACTAACTTTTCATTGCTTGTAGATAGATTTTGAATTCGGTTAACTGAATCACTATTGGATTCGTTGGGAGATGACTTGAGGTCATCTGGCCACAATTATACTATCATCTCTCTAGTGTTAGACAAGTCTACGCTAGAATCATATTAAATTGACAGCAAAACAACAGTTATCACACATCCTAAAGCTATTTCTATATTATTTACAAATTTATACAAAAGAAATTACAAAAAGAGATATTAATTGGAGCCCATTCTTGAATGTTTGTAGTCTTCTTGCTGGCTTTGGGCTTGGTCCTCTCTTTATTTAATTCTTCTTTATTTTTTAGAAGACTAGAAGGAAGAACTTTAAATGTTTGGGTGGATGGCCTCTTCCTCCATTAGTGAAATCCTCTTCTACTTATCTCCATCAATTTCTCCCTATCATAGGGGCGAGAATCCTATCCATCAACCTCTGGTAGGTTGCGTCGGTGTTCTTCAACCCAAAGGGCATAACTTTGTAACAGTAACTGGAGAGCTCCCTCCTGAACGCAGTCTTACTCTCATCGCGGGGGTGCATATGGATCTGGTTGTACCCTCGAGAATGTGTCTAGAAAATTGAGAAGTCGGCAACCCGAGGCGTTGTCAACTAGGGCGTCAATGCTAGGTAACGGATATGAATCCTTAGGACAAGCCCTGTTCAGATTTGTGAAGTCGACACACATCCTCCACTTCCCATTGGCCTTCTTAACCAACACAACATTCGCCAGCCACTCAGGGTACTGGATCTCCTTTATGTGGCCAGCGTTAAACAGCTTCTGGATTTCTTCCCTGATGACCAAGCGTCTCTCATCATTGAACTTCCTTCTCCTTTGTATGACGGGCTTGACCTTCATTTCCATCGTCAGTCGGTGGCACAAGAAGTTAGGGTCGATGTCGGGCATGTCCGAGACGAACCATGCAAAAGCGTTTAGGTGCCTCGCTATTACTCCAACGATCTGATCTTCCATCTCCTTACCCAGCGACATGCTGAGCTTGAATTTCTTTCCCCCAATCTCTTTCTCCTAAACCTCACCTGTAGGCTCAGGTCGCCTCTTGTTGGCGATCTCTACACGGGTGGTCCCTTCAGGCCCTTGTGGCTGGGTGGCGACCACACATATTCCTCTTTTGTTCTTTAGGCTGTTCTCATAACACTTCCTTGTCGTCTTCTGGTCAGACCTGATAACGATTACCCCTCCCTATAGGGAGGGTAACTTCATCTTCATGTGCCTCATTGAGGCCATCGCGCCTAACCTGTTCAAGGAAGGTCTGCCCAAAAGCATGTTATAAGCTGAAGCTGCATTAACAACTAAGTACCTGATATTGATTGTGCGAGATTAGGTGCCATCTAAAATGGTCGTCCTCAACTCCACATGTCCCCTTACTTCCACCTGGTCCCCATTGAAACCAAACAAGCAACCATCGTAAGGTCTCAACTGGTTGGATGACAACTACAACTTGTTGAAAGTCACCCAAAACATCACGTCGGTCGAGCTCCCCTGGTCGATGAGGACCCTGTGTACTCTTCTTCCCACAATCACTACTGAGATCACCATTGAATCGTCCTCTTGTGGGACTACATCTCTCAAGTAAGCCTTGGTAAAACAGGGGTCGGGTTCGGCCAACTGATCAAGCTCTCGCGCCTCTACCGTCATGACTTCCCTCGCGTACTTCTTACGTTGGGAGGCGGTGCACCCTCCTCCTGAAAATCCTCCTGAGATTGTATTAATCTCGGCATGGACACGCACCTCGTGCCTTTTTTCCACTAATTCTAGCTCCTCCTTTGATCTTTCTGGCTCCCTTCTAAGTATTCCTTCACCAGTCCTGCTAACTGGTAGTCGAGGGCTATACAGTACTCCACATCATGCCCGAAGGCCTTGTGCAAATCACACTAGATCTCCTTGTGTGGCCCCAAATTCCTATCAGATTTTGGGGGGAACCTCAGCTGTTCTGCCATACCTGGCATAGCCAGCAACTCCATGTAAGACATTCTGAACTTGGGTAGAAAAGACAAGTTGTCCTTCACCTTCGACCTAGCTTGGTTCTTTCTCGGCGCATAAGGTGCTCGTCGGGTGTCTAACCTTTTCCCGGTCACAGCCTCATGCACTCTCATTGGTTGGGCTCGACCACCTTCTCTAGGTTTGGCCTGCCCTATGTACGAGCTCTCACGCTTTACTGTTACAGCTTCTTCCACGGCGATATGGGCAATAACTCGTCGTCAGATCTCCCCGAAGGTCCTTGCCCGATTTCTGATCAATGAGTCGCTAAATGGACCTGACATGATCCCTTGCCCCAAGGCATGAACCATCAAAGCCTCGTCCTGAGTCTGGAGTTTTACCATAAACGCTCCAAACCTGTTCATGAAGTCCTTCAAAGGCTCTCCTTGCCTCTGTTTCACCCTGAAGAGGTCGAAAGGGACAGGCGGTCGGGCTCAGTTGACAATGAATTGTTCCTTGAACAGAGCAAAAAAACTAATCGAAAGAAGTGATGTGGCCATCTGGCGGTTGGGCTCAGTTGACAATGAATTGTTCCTTGAACAGAGCAGAAAACTAATCGAAAGAAGTGATGTGGCCATCTGGGAGGCCAACGAACCACTGTAGCGTTGTGCCTGTGAACGTGCCCATGAACAACTTGCAATGCACGGCGTCCGTTCCTCACGAGATCATCATCTGAGCATTGAATGTTGTGAGATGGATCTCTGAGTCTTTTGTACCTGTAAAAACAATCTTGGGCATCATGAAACTAGTCGACATGACGGCGTCCATGATCGCCTGTGAGAACGGCATGGGGCGAGCCCTTTCTTGAATCGTTAGGCTTCGCTCTCCCATGGAGCATTCTCCCAGTCGTTTTAGGTCCCTACGCAATTCTTCGTTAGCTTTGCGTAGTTCCTCGTTGCTTGCTCGTGACGGATCTAGCTCCGCCCTGAACTAGTCTTGCCTAAGTACCTGTTCAACTCGAACGTCTGCCATGAGCCTTTCCTGGTCAGCCCTGGATGTCGCCACTGTCTCTTGAAGGGCGCTAACGGTCTCCATGAGTTGTTGTAGGGTGGGGTTGTCACTCCCTTCTGGTCCTGTCAGACCTTGCCTCGTATTCCTCATCATGCCTAAAAGCTTGAGCACAACTGCGGGTGGGACCTGGTTTTATCGAGCCCCACAGTGGGCGCCAAATGTTCTTGCCGGTTGACCTAATCGCCGGTGGACTCCAATCCCAAGCTCTAACTCTGTCTATCTCTGTTGGAATCTGCCCTTCCCTTTTGAACGTTGGAACGCGGCTCCATTGAGACAGAGGGGGTCATACCTATTGATTGAACTCCGACGGTCAAGTCAGTACAGGGCTTATAAGAAACAAGAAGTAACTAGTTTCAGTCTTAGAACCAGCATACCTTTACCTGGGATCTCAGGTCTATTTTATAGCCTACCTCTTGTAACAACTTTCTATCACGAGAGTATCATCTAAACTGAAAGCCTATGCAATAGGAAGATATTCTGTTTTAGGGCACACTCTCTTAGCGTCGCAACTGAACATAACTTTTCCTCTTTGGAGTGCATAAAATCTTAACAGAATAACCACCAGGGTACCAACTCATGTACCAACTTCAAGGGTTCAATCTGTTTCACGTAGGCACCCTCGGCGAGGCGCTACGCATCATGCATGCAACCTAACTCATCGTGCCCTAGCACACATGGGCTTAGGTTTAGAGAAGACAGTTTTGTTAGAATATATGGCCTTAAACGAGAGGGGGGGTGAGTTGTTTAAGAGGGATTTTTGAAAACTTTTTCGGCTAGAACAAAATCCTTTGTGTGAAACCAGATCAGAATTTCAGTTAGCCAAGAATTTAAGCACAAAACAGCAAAGCACCAGAAAAACAATCGGTTGTTTTTGCCAAACAAACGGTTTCTTATACCAGTAAAGCAATAATAGCTAAATTTAAAGGAGTTTAAGGAAAGAAAGATATACACAAACAGTTTATACTAGTTCACTCTTAAACCAAGAGCTACATCCAGTCCCCATAAGCCACTGGGCAATCCACTAAGCAATCAACACATATTACACTCAAACAACCAAAGTAGTGACCTTGAACCCTTCAAGAAACACACTCACTTTGGCACAACACACACCAAGAATGTTGATCTTGACCACCTCAAGAGCACACAACACTCCTTGGTAACAACACAGAAGATTCAGAACGAATTACACTTGTTTACAGAACAATCTGAAATCAATACAGATGCAATCTTATTCCACTCTTTCTTGAGAAAACTCAAAGCTTGATGTGAATGTTCAAAACTTGAAATCAATCTTTCTCACAACTAAAAAACTCAAATTTGTTTCTCTTGTTTGTTTTAAAACATAAATAAACCATTTATACTTTTCAAAGATTGGTCAAAGCATTTAATAGAGGAGCGTATTCAGTTGGAAATCATTTAAAGCACACTCAACCACCAAAACAGAATTCTGTTAGAATTTTCAAAGAAACAATCGATTGAAACCACGAAACAATCGATTGTTTTGGTGTGACAGCAAGTCAACCAACCAAAACAGTTTTCAACCTTTTCAAAAACACCCAAGAGTAAAACAATCGGTTGTTTCGACAAAACAACAGGTTGTTTTTCACTTAGTTTGAAAAACACTTTAAACTTCAAAAAGGTTTTAAAACACATTAGCTTTAGATTCAAGAAAGAGTGAATTACACTTTTAAACTACCCAGATCCTATCCTAAACACAGTAGCAACTTCAGCCTTGCATCAAACACTTGGATTTGAATTCTTCAAAGCCTTTGATCACTCTTAGATCAACAATTTTGCTCGTACTAGACTCATACGCACTAAGCACACCCGTAGGTTCATTAATACCCCTTGTTGACCCCCTAGGCCTTGCACACAAGGGTTACGTTAAGTATACAAAAAAGAGTTAACACACACTTCTTGGGTCCAACCACATGGCTCATCAACTCGGCCCAAAAGTCGAGCTGATGGATATCCACTAGGAGAGGATTTTATTAATGAAGGAAGAGGATTTTCACCTACACATTTGAAGTTCTTCCTTCTAGTCTTCTCACAAATTAAAAGAAGTCAAAGAGAAGATCAAGCCTAAAGATAAAGAAGTCTACAAACTCTCAAATAATAGGCTTCATATTAAATATCTCTCTTTATAGTTTCTTTTAAATTGTAAATAATATAGAATAATGTTTAGAAAGGTGCTTAGAGGGAAACATGAGACACCTCTTTTGTAAAAGCATCTTTAGGCTTTAGTTTAGCAAATTCTAGAAGCTTGGGGAGTGAGCTTAGTAAGGGGGGGGGGGTGATCTTAGGAGTTTTTTGGGTAGCTTAGGGAATAAGCTATGTAAAGGACCAGCCCTTACTCCTATATAAGGAGGGCTTAGGTCCTTCACAATTCAGATTGGAATTTTATAGTAGAGAGACTATACTCAAATTTGGTGAGAATTTGTGAGTTTTGAGTCTTCTTCTTCTTTGCCTTATCTTGTGAGCTATGGTGAGCTTCAAGTGGTGGCACTCCATCACTTATCTTGGTTCAAGGTTCCAAGTGGCGTGAATGGCTTCTTCCAATTCTCAAAATCCAGCAAGCATCTTCCTATAAGTGTTCTTCTTCCTTTTCTTCAATTTTCCATTCGGTAGTTTTAATGCCTAGTGTTCTTCCTTCATTTTCTACCGTTTACATTTACTTTTCCAGCTTTGTTATTAATTTCTTTTCGGTTCAGTAGCTAGCTTTTCAAAAGTCGAGCTGACCTGTCTGAGGCAGATGCTGAGCTCCGACCAACGAGCGCTGAGCTCTGAGTGCTCTGGTCCAGTACAAAAATTATAATTTTCATCTATCAACCTGATCCTGCCGGCAACTCGAACGTGGAGGAATCGCTTCGTAGCACTCTCTGCCCCGTCTACGCGACTGCGTCTTCTGCAGAATCACCCTCAGAACCTTCTCTTGCTTCTCCAAACGTGACCTGCAAAACACACAGACGGCGCCTCTAGCGGCCGTTTGCACTCCGACGATCAAGTTAGTCCACAGAACCACCAAAGACTAGAAAACTAGTAGCGTGTGTGTGAGAACTCTTGCACTCTGTTTTTCGTCTCTTTTTTTCTCCTCCTTCAGTCTCACCCTGATTCTCTCTTTTATCTCTCTTTCCCTGCTTCTGGGCATAACAAAATTCTGTTATGCTTTTCTGGCATGTGTCAGAACCCTGTTATGCTTTTCAGAGAAAGCGTACCTTCAGAATTAGTAGTGGGGAGCGTGAGAGTCTGAGCATGTCTGCGCGTCTCTGCGCTTGGCTGCGCCTGTCTGTACCTTCAGTGGTACGAAGTGCTCTCTTGTCTGGACCGCACCCCTCTCAGATGATGACACGTGGAGGCCTGCAACTCACATCTAACCACACACGTGTCACTTACTGGAAGGGCTCTAGCGCCTCTCTTTGTGTGCCTAAGTTACGCCCTTGCGGAGTAACTCAGGATGTTTCTCTTATCTGGGTAAATCGCATACTCTTAGGAGAACGTCGGGTGTGGTTGGTCTAGGCACACTCACCAAACGTTGCTCTCTGCGTAGGCGACTTACCCTTCACGATGCCACGCACGTAATGGGTTGAGGGAATCACCAATCACTGACTGGCTTACTAGTTCCCTCAGGCCATTCTCGTGCATGATTCCCTGAGGTGTGCTCATACGAGATCCATGCGTAACGCTCTCGCTGGGAACCTCAGTCCCAGTTTAACTGCGTGTAACACGAGACCCCGATGACAATACACCCGATGACTGATCAGTGTTTATTCGCTTCTCGCGCTCTGCCTCCAGGCGCGAGTCTGGGAACTGGTCTGCTGGTGGCCACTTGGCTACTGACCACCGATCACCATTCTGGGTGATCTATCCCCCGACCTCTCTGCTGCCTGATCTGTCGGTGGTAACTTGGTTACTGACCACCGATCACCTCTCTTGGCGATCGTCCCCCCGATGACAATACACCCGATGACTGATCAGTGTTTATTCGCTTCTCGCGCTCTGCCTCCAGGCGCGAGTCTGGGAACTGGTCTGCTGGTGGCCACTTGGCTACTGACCACCGATCACCATTCTGGGTGATCTATCCCCCGACCTCTCTGCCGCTTGATCTGTCGGTGGTAACTTGGTTACTGACCACCGATCACCTCTCTTGGCGATCGTCCCCCCGACCTCTCTGCCACCTGGTCCACGTGTCACCCTTCGAGTGGTCCACGTGGTTCTCTGATGCTGACGTCATCGACTATCGATGACCGATCGGATCAGAAGCCCCCCAGTCTCGAGTCGAGAACTCGTTCTCAGCGAAGAGACTAAGTGGTCGTGCCCTCAGTCCACGTGGCAAGTGGGGCCGCCTCACGTGCCACCTCACGTGCTGCTTCTTTAACGTTTGGACTCCCTCTCTTAATCTCGCGACACGTGGCCCCATCAACGGCCAGCGTTGTGCGTCGCTAGCGCTTCCCTTATTCAAATTGGCGCTCCCTTTCACTGTTCCTTCATCTTCTTCATTCGACTCCCAGACTCTCTGCGAACTTCTCCTCCAGCTCTTCAACCTGCTTTCGGAGTTGTTCGTTGGTCTCTTGAGCGTGAAGAAGGTCGTCAGCAACCTTCTTGGATTCTGTTTGAGCTTGGGTCAACTCGGCAGCCATCTTCCCTTTCTCCTTGTTTGCCTCGGCGAGATCAGCCATGGCGTCGTCCCTTGCTTTCTCTACTTGCCCAAGTAGCTTCTCGCGTTCGACCGACCTCTGCTCCAGTTTTTGTACCTTATCGGCACTAGCTTGAATGTGAGCCTCCAGGTCGCTCGCCTTGGTGCACAGAGGCACGATTTTGCTTTCTAGCTCAACTTTCTCTTGGGCAAGATCATGGATTCTGCGGCGGAGGTCAGTGGCCTCCTGGCGCGCCAATCTGAGCTCGGTGCTCATCGCGTCTTCTACTCGGGAGTGTTCCATCTCCGCGAGCGTCAGATTGGCAGACAATTTCTCCACCTCGAGCCTCATGGTGCTATTGTCAGTCCTGAGGTTGAAGAGATCATCTTGAAGCCTCCTGGTGGAGCTCTCCACAGCCCTCGTTATGATCGATGGGATATCCTCTGCGATGGTTTTCAGTTTAGCAGTCAGGGGTTCCCACATCCTTGTGACCTCGAGGGAAAGGTTTGCGGCTTGGAGAGGCGCCAGGGGGGCTTGTTGAGGGTTCTCGCCGCCACCTTCCTTAGCAATATTTTCAGTGGTTGCTTCTTGGCGTGGCGACGCAATCGGGGATTCGGTAATTAGAATTGGAGAGGTGTGAGCAACCTCATCCCCGATTGGAACGTTCTCTGCAGCTGAAGCGTTTGAAGGGGGGCCCCCTGCAGCTGAGATATGAGGCGTAGAGGCACTTGGGGGGTCCTCCAGAAAGTTTGGCTCTTGAGCCTCAGCTGCTAGTGGCGCAGTGGCCAGTGGAGTTGCTTGGACTGGTGGTGAAGGGGCTTGTGGTGTTGGCGATGAGGGAGGAGGAGCAGGTGTTGATGGTGGTGGTGAGTTTGGAAGAGGAGGTTGAGCAGGTGGAGAAGGTGGTGCCACCCTCTTCCTTTTCGTGACAAGGCCATCCTCTGTGACCTCGTCGTCCTCTTCTTCCTCCTCTTGGACGATTTGGGGGGCTTTCCGTTTTGGCCTCTTAAGGACCAGCTTCTTGCGCTGGGTGGGTTCCTTGGGCGGTGATCGCCCATGAACGATAGCCTTCTCGACCGCCGAGTTGGGAACCGTCTGGGAACCGGTCGCCAACCCGTGGTTTCGGGCGAGCGCCTTTAAGTCGGCGAGCATGTTCTTTCCCAACATGGTGTCTGCATGAAACGAAAATACATGAGTTAGCTCAGAGAAGAAAAAGATAAGTGCAAGAGGTAATGAAACAGCGAAACAGGTATATGCAGAAAAGGGAAAACCAAAGTCTTGTGCGTATCGCACAAGACGCCCAGAAGCAGTATCAGAAGCAATATCAAAACAAGAGTGTAGCGTCCTAACCTATTTGGAATTCCAACTGGTCCTCA
Source organism: Phaseolus vulgaris (assembly GCF_000499845.2). NCBI lineage: Eukaryota > Viridiplantae > Streptophyta > Magnoliopsida > Fabales > Fabaceae > Phaseolus > Phaseolus vulgaris. The sequence goes on from NC_023759.2 coordinate 25,245,115, forward strand.
AAGAACTCGAAGGAGATCAGGGTGGGGGTCAGGAATGTTATGTTGGCATCTGCCACCCTCTTCCAGAATAGACAGAGGTCTCGGTCCAAAGCTCCCATGCTATCAGGACTTCTGGGCCTCCTGAAGCAGCTCTTGGACTCCTTTTTCCCCTTGTCCACCCAGTACAAGGGGAAGCCGTCGAGAAGGGAAGTGTCTTTATCGTTTGCGCGTACTTGAATGAACTTCCCCTTCCGGTCCTTGTACGATTGCTGGAAGATGGTAAAAATGGATCTCCCAGCAATTGCGTTTAAGCTGACCCACAGGCGGTCGCCTGGGTGCTTGGCCTCAAACAGGAACAAAAACACGTCCACCGACGCGGGCAACCCCAGGTGGTCGCACGTGATTTGAAAGGCTCGAACAAACGCCCAGCTGTTGGGGTGAAGCTGGGCGGCAGCGATGTTGAGCTCGGTCAAGAGTTCCCTCTCGAATCGGGTGAGAGGGAACCTGAGTTTGACCTTCTTGAAGAAAGTGGTGTAGACAAAGCAGAAGGGCCCGTCAGCGCTTACTTTGTCATCGGCACACACTGGCAGAGCGGCGGGGCAAGGCAGCACCATCATTCTCTCATCGTGCTCCTTGTGAAATGATTGATAGGCCTCGTCCTCCTTAGTCAAGCGCAGAACTGCTCCCGCAGTGTTCACCGACGAGGTCTCCTTTAGAAGGGTTGGGTTAGCCCAGGGGTATAGCGTTTTGAAGTCTGGCAGAGGGGCGGGGGCTCCTCCAGTGTTAGATGGAGTCGCCTGAGCCAGGGCAGTTTGGGAAGATGCAGGCCTCTCAGCCTGCGAAGAGGAAGCACCACGAACTTGTGTTGAGTCGTGTGCTTGTGAAGGAGGGTTTCGCGCTGATGGAGGGGGGTTCGGGGTAATCATGGTGCGAGTCATGATAGCAACTGCAAAGGAAGAAGAAAGAAAAAAAATAGTCAGGAGGGTTACAAAGGCTGACTCGATCAGAGTAGGAAGGTGAAAGACGAACGAACGTGAGTTCGTTGCGACGATCGACAAAGCCCTAAGTTACGCAGAAGGAGAAATGGAAAACAACCCACAGCGTATGCACCAGGCAGTTACAGGATGATGCAAATCGGTGAAAATGCAAGGAAACCCAGCAGATGAAGGAAAGTAGTTACCTTTCGATGATCAGGAAGACGGTGAAGGAAGGTGGTGATCTAGGGCGTTGAAGAGCGTCGAGAGTTTTCACAGAGGAAAGTGAGAGCGTTTTGCAAGCACGAAGAAGGTGATGGAACAGTGGAGCGTAATGGGTTTAGGGGTTTTCGAAATAAGTTAGGAAGCGCTAACGGCAGATGAAGAAAGCCGTTGATGAAGCCACGTGTCGAACGATGGGTGAAGGGTTTGGTGGAGCGTCAGAGCAACAGAAAGTACAATCGCTTGGAATTCTGCGTCAGTGCCACGTAGATCGGTGTTAACGAAGGCTCTTTCAGTCTTTTCGCTAGACAAGTCTTCGCTTAAGACTGGGGGGCTTGTGTACCGCCCTGCTGGTCGGGTGTGATGACGTGGCACCCTGCTACAGTGTAGGCGTGTTAACAAGGCGCCAGGTTGGCAGATAGGAAGGAAGTCGGGAGGCACGTGTAGCCGCCGATTGTTAAGTTGGCGTGTTCCGATTTCCAGTTTACCAGAATAGGCGATCGCCAGGTTGAAGATGAAGTCGCCAGATGTAGACTCAGGGACCAAGCAGTCGGAGATCGCCAGAACAAGCACATCGCCAAAGATGAAAGAGAAGCAGATTGTGAAGGCGGCCGGCGAGACCACAGGGAAGGTGTATGAAGGCCCTAACTCGCCAGTTTCAGTAGAGATCGCACTCCTAAGTTTGCTATGCACTGGGCAGTACCATGCATACGTAACTTAGCCAAAATAAGAGTAGAAGCAGCGCCAAGTCAGGGAGCCTTCAGATGATGGCACGTGTACGGTTGGATGCGGGCCACGTGTCCAAGTCTGCAACTGCCAGGAGAGAGAAAGTCATCAGGTATATAAGAGCTCTTAACAAACTTTCTGAGGTACGCACGTTCAGTTCATACACTTTACGCTTGCGAGTGACAGAGCTGTTTGTGAGAGGATTTGCACGGTTCTAGTTCTTAGTATTTGGTGATACCGTCACTGACTTGAGCGTCGGAGTGCGATCGGCCGCAGCGGCGCCGTATCGTTTCTTTGCAGGTTCTTGAGATAGATCCCGAGGAGGAACGGAGGTGAGAAGCGGTGCGCACGTCGATCCTTTGACGAGGCATTCTCCAGCGCTCCGGTCAACAGGCAGGATCACCCCCTGCCCCTTAAACCCTTCTTTTCTCTGTAAATTTATCTTCTTCACAATTTTTCTTTGTACTTTAAAATTGTATAAGACTTGACTGTGAATATAATATCTCAATGCTTCTTTTCTTGCATAAGTTTCTTCTTTTGCATTTTCTTTGAACTTCACTTATCTTTATGTGCGCGACTAGCTAGCTTAGGTTCAGCGCGATCTTGGGCTTTACCTTTCCTTTCGCACACGACTAAGTGTTAACCGGCTTAGGCTTAGCGCGATCTTGAGCTTCGTCTTTCACTTTGCGCACGACTAAGTGTTAACCAGCTTAGGCTTAGCGCGATCTGCTTCTCTTGTTCTTTTGCTTCTACTTGATCACGACTGGCTATTCCCTCAGCTTGGTGTTTAACAGTCCTCGTGCGCTGCTTTGCACCCCTAGCCAATTACTGACGACTCATCAGTGATCGTTCTTTAATCTTTACTTAGCTTTCTCTGTCGCTCTAGCGCTAAGTGCATAAAGGACTTTGACATCGACCGCTCAAGGTGATGCCTCGTCTTGGGGAAAGAAAAGTGTTTCTCGCTAACCCCTCTTACTTTCCCCAAGGTCATCACCCTTTGGCGGGTTGAGTCGCTCATTCCCTGCCTCACTCCTGGGGTGAGAAGGGTTTCGGACTAAGAGTCTTACTGGGCCAATATTGGTGTATGCCAAGTGGGTAAGGACGTTTTGTCAAAACCTTTCCTTTCCCTCCCTTGGTCTTACTAGCACCCCTGGCTTTTCAAACCTTTAACTGCTTGCGCTCACACCTGGGGTGAGGAAGACTTAGATCGGTGCCAGTACTTGCGCCTAGAGCAAGTAGGGCCTAACCAATCACCTGCACTTGCACCTGGGGCAAGGAGGATTTTAACTTTAATACTTGAGCACACTTGATATGCTGGAAATTTTTCTTTAATTGGGTGGCCTCGTTAAAAACCCTCCTTAGGGAAAAGAGTGCCCCCTCGTCTGTTCAACTGTTTCCACCACATACAAAGCATGTATCTTTTAGCGCGAGAACGCCATTACTGTACAACTTTAACTGAAATAAAATTTTAAATGGGTGGCGTTCCACGTTCTGGGGATTGCTCCTCCCTCCAAAGTCTCTAGGCGATAGGCTCCGTTCTCCAATGTCTCCACCACTCTGTACGGGCCTGTCCACTTTGGGGATAACTTGTTCTGCATGTCATTCTGATGCGCCTTTCTCATCACCAGATCACCTTCCTGGAAGCGCCTGGGCCTTACTTTAGAGTTGTGCCTCCGCTCTACTCTTCTCTTCACAGCTTCAGCACTGACTCTGGCCTCCTCTCGCACTTCGTCTAGCAGATCCAGATTCACCTTACGCTCTTCATTGGACTCTTCAGCAACGAAAATCAAGAATCTGGGGGAGCTCTCCTGTATCTCCACAGGAATCATGGCGTCTGTCCCATAGACAAGGCTGAAAGGTGTCTCATGGGTGCTGGACTGTGGGGTGGTGTGATAAGACCATACAATTCTGGGGACCTCCTCTGCCCAGCCTCCTTTGGCCTTGTCTAGTCTTCGCTTCAGCCCCCTGAGCAGCACTCGATTTGCTGACTCCACCTGCCCATTGGTTTGTGGGTGCTCCACTGAAGCGAAGACCTGTTGTATCTTTAACTCTTCACACATCTTCCTCAGCTGATGACTTGTGAACTGGGTGCCATTGTCGGAAACCAGCCTCTTGGGTATTCCGAAGCGGCAGACAATGTTCTTCCAGACGAAGTGTTCAACTTTCTGTGCGGTGATGTGTGCGACTGGCTCTGCCTCCACCCACTTGGTGAAATACTCGATGGCCACGATGAGGAACTTCATCTGCCTTGTCGCCAGGGGAAAGGGTCCTAAGATGTCAATCCCCCATGTATGGAATGGCCACGGGCTATGGATGGACCTCAACTCCTCAGGGGGTGCCTTGTGCCAGTCTGCATGCAGTTGACACTGTTTGCATCGCTGAGCAAACCTTATGCAATCTTCCTTCAGCTTTGGCCAGTAGTACCCCGCGCGGAGTACTCTACTTGCCAAAGCGCGACCACCTACGTGGCTTCCGCACACCCCCTCGTGCAGCTCAGACATGAGCCTAGTGCATTGCTCGCCGTGTACACAGATCTGCACAGGGTGAGAGAATCCAAATCTAAATAAGCTTCCATCTATGAGAGTAAACTTACTTGAACCCTTCTTTATTCTTTTTGCCTCTGCCAGATCGAGCGGGAGTACACCATCTTCTAAGTATAGCTGGTATGGCGTCATCCAGGTGTCGGGTTCCTTCTCCGCATGGACCTCCATCGACTCATCGGTCTTTGAGGGTCGCGATCTCACCCTCGGTGCTCTTAGCGTTTTTTGGGTCAACAACCGATGACCGATCGTTAGACGCTCCATTGACTTGCATACATGAAGCACCTGGTTGTCCGATACGAACGCGCGCGGCACCTTCAGGGTCTCCTGAATGACGGTCCTCTGCTTCCCCCCCTTGCCTGAGCTGGCCAGCTTAGCAAGCAGGTCTGCTCGGGCATTTTGCTCTCTTGGCACGTGCACTAACTCAAACTCGGCGAAGAACGTCTTCAGGAGCTGCACATACTCCAGGTAGGCTGCCATCTGGGGATCCTTTGCTTGGAACTCCCCCGTAACCTGCCCGGTGACCAGTAACGAATCGCTCTTGGCCAGCAGATTTCTTGCTCCCATTTCTCTTGCTAGCAACATTCCTGCGATCAGGGCCTCATACTCCGCCTGATTGTTGCTAGCTTTGAAGGCAAAACGGAGGGACTGCTCGATCAGTACCCCATTTGGTCCTTCCAGGATGACTCCAGCGCCGCTTCCCTGCTGGTTAGAGGAGCCATCCACCGATAACACCCATCGGAAATCTAGCCCTTCTGCAGGTGTCGCGATTCATGATAGCTCGACTACAAAGTCCGCGAATACCTGTCCCTTGATCGGTCCTCGGGGCTCGTACTGAATATCAAATTCTGACAATTCTACTGCCCATTTGACCATCCTGCCTGCTACATCAGGTTTCTTCAATACGTTCTGGATAGGCAGATCAGTCATTACCACCACTGTGAAGCTGTGGAAGTAATGCCTGAGTCTTCTGGCTGAAAACACCACCGCCAGAGCAGCCTTCTCGAGGGCTTGGTACCTCGTTTCAGGGCCTTGCAGCACTTTACTCACGAAGTAAACAGGCCTCTGGGCCTGGCTCTGCTCTTGCACCAGGACCGAGCTGACTGCTCTCTCCGTCACAGCAAAATATAGACGAAGAGGGATGCCTACCTGGGGTTTTCGCAAGACTGGTGGGCTCGCCAGGTACCCCTTTAACTTGATGAAGGCCTCCTCGCACTCCTGTGTCCAGAGAAATCTGCTGTTGCGTTTGAGACACTGGAAGTATGGGTGACCTTTCTCCCCTCCAGCGGACATAAACCGAGACAAAGCTGTCAAGCGACCGGTGAGTTGTTGCACCTCCTTCACCGTCGTTGGGCTCCTCATTGCCACGATCGCCGCACACTTCTCCGGGTTAGCTTCGATTCCCCGCTCTGTCAAGAGGAAACCCAAGAACTTCCCAGCCTCCACACCGAAGATGCATTTCTCATGGTTGAGCTTCAGCCTGTACTTGGCAATGGTGGTGAATAGCTCTTCCAGATCAGCTGCATGATGCTTCTTCTCTTGGGACGTAACCACCATGTCATCTACATAGGCGTGTACGTTCCTTCCCAGCATGGGCGAGAGCACCCTATCCATGAGTCGCTGGTAGGTAGCCCCCGCATTCTTTAACCCAAATGGCATGACCTTGTAGCAATAGCAAGACCGTTCCGTCATAAACGCAGTCTTGCATTCATCCATTGGGTGCATCCTGATCTGGTTATACCCCGAGAAAGCGTCCAAGAAGCTGAGTAGCTTTCCCCCCGAGGCGCTATCAACTAGAGCATCTATACTGGGTAAGGGGTAAGAATCCTTGGGGCACGCCTTGTTGAGGTCAGTGAAGTCCACGCACATTCTCCACTTGCCGCTTGCCTTTTGAACCAGTACCACATTCGCTAGCCACTCGGGGTACTGGATTTCTCTGATGTGCCCTGCGGCAAGGAGCTTCTGCGCTTCGTCGTGGATCACCTTCCTCTTTTCCTCGTTGAATTTCCTTCGCCTCTGTCGCACAGGTCGAACCATGGGGTCCATCGACAGACGATGGCAGAGGAAATCGGGGTCGATTCCTGGCATGTCTGATGCTGACCATGCGAAGGCAATCATGTGCTTCTCAATCACACCCATGATCAGCCTTCGCTCTTCTTCAACGAGGGATCCCCCTAACTTGAACTTTCTTCCCCCGACGTCCACTTCGACCCAACCTTCAGCTGGGTGGGGCCTTCTCTCACCGGCGATGACCGCCCTCGCGATCCCTGACTCGCGAGGAGTGATCGCGCCTTCCTCTTCTTCTTCAACTTGGGCTACCTGGGAGCCCCCCACCGCAGCATCCTCCATCCTCTGAGCGTTTTGTGTCTCCCTGACCATCGATCGCTCTTCGCGCACGCCTGGTGGTGGTTTTGTGGTGACGTGGCACACACTTCTCTTTTGTTTCAAGTTGTTCTCATAACAGCGTCTTGCCTCAGCCTGATCCGACTTGATGGTTATCACGGTCCCCTCCATCGACGGCAGCTTCAACTTCATATGCCTTGTCGATGGTATCGCGCCCAGTCTATTGAGTGTTGGCCTTCCCAACAAGACATTGTACGCAGAAGGGGCGTTCACCACCAGGTACTTTATCTTTTCAGTGCGGGTTGTCGTTCCGTCAGTGAACGTTGTCCTCAGCTCGATGTATCCCCGCACCTCTACCTGATCTCCTGCAAAATCGTAGAGACAACCAGTATACGGTCTTAACTAATCAGGGGACAACTGTAGCTTGTTGAATGTTGGCCAGAACATGACATCCGCCGAGCTTCCTTGATCCACGAGTACTCTATGCACTCGTCTTCCTGCTATGATGAGAGAAATGACCACGGGGTCGTTGTCGTGCGGGACAACGTCCTGTAGGTCAACTTTCCTGAAGATAATGTCCACTTCAGGGTAATGACTCTCATTCACTGCATCTACCGCCATCACCGATCGAGCGTATCTCCTTCTTTGTGAAGCCGTGCATCCCCCACCAGAGAAGCCTCCCGCGATCGTCTGCACTTCCCCATGCACAGGGACTTCATGCTGTTGTTCTCCAGTCTGGGATCCTGACGCGCGATCACCGTGCGGCTCACGCAGGTAATCTGCTAGAAAACCAGACTTCACCAACTCTGCCAGTTGGTGTCCCAGCGCCAAACAGGAATGAAGCGTATGGCCAAAGGCCTGATGAAACTCACACCATTCATTCTTCTTCCTTCCAAGTACCTTATCTGTCTTCTCTGGTACTCGTAGTCTTGCTGCTACAGCAGGAAGGGCGATGAGATCCGCCAATCCTACCATGAAGTTGTATCTCGGGGGTGCGTTATTCTCCCTTGCACGCCCCCTGCTCTGGTCTTTGCCTGGTGCATAGGGACGAGGTTTTTCCCGCACCTTCTTCCCCTCCTTGGCCTCATGCACCCTTGCTTGCTGTGGCTTTCCTTGCCCTCCACGCGGTCTGGGTGGTGCAGCATTTCCCCTCTTCTCAGAAACCTCTGTTTCTGCCACTATGTGCGCCACCGCACGTCGTCGAATCTCTGCAAAGGTGCTGGGATGGCTCCTGATGAGAGACTCGCTGAAGGGGCCAGGCAGCACTCCCTTCTTAAACGCGTGCACCAGCATATCTTCATCTTTGCTGGGCAGTCTAACCACTTGTGCTCCAAAGCGGTTGAGGTAGTCTTTCAGCGACTCACCTTGGTACTGGCGCACGTCGAACAAGTCCTATGACACTACTGCAGGTGCCTTGTTGACGATGTATTGCTCAGTGAAGAGCTTCGAGAACTGAGAGAAAGACGTGATGTGTCCTTCTGGTAGGCTTACGAACCACTCCATGGCGATTCCGCTGAGCGTACTCATAAACATTTTGCAGTAGACAGCGTCTGAACCCCCAGACAACATCATCTGGGTGTGGAACGCCGTCAGATGCGCCTCCGGGTCTTCTACCCCCTTGAACGATGCCTTCAACCCCACCAGGTTGGGAGGCACCATGGTTCCCATGATCTCAGGGGAGAATGGCATGGGGAACGCTCTTGGAGGTGAGGGCTGTCTAGACACCCTTTCGTCAACCATGTGTTCCCTCTGCGCCTGCAGCGTCCTTCTCAACTCCTCATTGACGCGATTCAGCTCGTCGTTCCTGTTCTGCGACGCAGCTAACTCCGTCTGCATCCTCTCTTGTTCAACCTTTGACGCTGCGGCGTTATCCTGCAGCGTGCGCACCATTTCCAGGACCTGCGCCATTGTCACAGCTCCTTCGTCAGCGGATGGCGCAGGTGATGGCTGTCTGTTTCTAGGCATCTTTCTCTATCAAGGAAACTGATAAAAACTCTGGTAAGTCTTTGAAACTGTGGTATATATGGGACAACGATTCACTCGAGCCCCACGGTGGGCGCCAAATGATCCTGCAGGCAACTCGAACGTGGAGGAATCGCTTCGTAGCACTCTCTGCCCCGTCTACGCGACTGCGTCTTCTGCAGAATCACCCTCAGAACCTTCTCTTGCTTCTCCAAACGTGACCTGCAAAACACACAGACGGCGCCTCTAGCGGCCGTTTGCACTCCGACGATCAAGTTAGTCCACGAAACCACCAAAGACTAGAAAACTAGTAGCGTGTGTGTGAGAACTCTTGCACTCTGTTTTTCGTCTCTTTTTTTCTCCTCCTTCAGTCTCACCCTGATTCTCTCTTTTATCTCTCTTTCCCTGCTTCTGGGCATAACAGAATTCTGTTATGCTTTTCTGGCATGTGTCAGAACCCTGTTATGCTTTTCAGAGAAAGCGTACCTTCAGAATTAGCAGTGGGGAGCGTGAGAGTCTGAGCATGTCTGCGCGTCTCTGCGCTTGGCTGCGCCTGTCTGTACCTTCAGTGGTACGGAGTGCTCTCTTGTCTGGACCGCACCCCTCTCAGATGATGACACGTGGAGGCCTGCAACTCACATCTAACCACACACGTGTCACTTACTGGAAGGGCTCTAGCGCCTCTCTTTGTGTGCCTAAGTTACGCCCTTGCGGAGTAACTCAGGATGTTTCTCTTATCTGGGTAAATCGCATACTCTTAGGAGAACATCGGGTGTGGCTGGTCTAGGCACACTCACCAAACGTTGCTCTCTGCGTAGGCGACTTACCCTTCACGATGCCACGCACGTAATGGGTTGAGGGAATCACCAATCACTGACTGGCTTACTAGTTCCCTCAGGCCATTCTCGTGCATGATTCCCTGAGGTGTGCTCATGTGAGATCCATGCGTAACGCTCTCGCTGGGAACCTCAGTCCCAGTTTAACTGCGTGTAACACCAAACCCCGATGACAATACACCCGATGACTGATCAGTGTTTATTCGCTTCTCGCGCTCTGCCTCCAGGCGCGAGTCTGGGAACTGGTCTGCTGGTGGCCACTTGGCTACTGACCACCGATCACCATTCTGGGTGATCTATCCCCCGACCTCTCTGCCGCCTGATCTGTCGGTGGTAACTTGGTTACTGACCACCGATCACCTCTCTTGGCGATCGTCCCCCTGACCTCTCTGCCACCTGGTCCACGTGTCACCCTTCGAGTGGTCCACATGGTTCTCTGATGCTGACGTCATCGACTACCGATGACCGATCGGATCACAACCTAATTAAAAATAACAAACTTTGCAAAAATTAATTTAAAGTTTCAAGTACGATATAATAAGTTTGTCTAAACTAATTCAAGACGTAGAAAAGAAAAGTATAACATAATTTGTCTATAAAAAAAATAAAAAAGTGAGTATTGGTTGTTTTTACTAAATTCATCACTCAACCTCTATAAGAATGAATTAGTTTGGATTAGGTTGAATTTGACGAAATCATAAATGAAATTCAACTCAATCTAATTGAGTTGAATTATGTAAAGTTGGGTTGTAATATAATCTGATCCAATAAACACTTATTAAATTTGATTTGAGATCATAAAAATATGGTATAAATTATTAAAAAGGGTTTGGAGTGGCTCTTTTAATAGCTCTAATTCTGATTATTTGGTATTGGTTTAGATAAATTTGTTCATAAGTTTTCTTATAGATAAAATTAATTCAGCATAAGTTAAAAAAAAAATAAAAAATTATAATTAACTTATAAGTTAATTTTAATTTATAATAAAAAAATAATTTTAATTTTTCTTCTTATTTTTCTCTGATGTTCCGTAAACAAATATTCATTTTCTAAAAATATGTATTTCTTTTTTTAAATAATTTCTAATATATAAAAAAATTTCAGTCAACTACTTTTAAGGGGAAACAAAACTAAACCAACCTTAATCTGTCCTGGCGTGAATGCCCGGATTTAAGTCTTTCTCATAATTACAAGTTTTTAAAAAAGAAATAAACCCAAGTAAACTTCAAATAATAATAATTATAAATTATCATAAGTCATTTTGAAAGTCTTGACTAAATAGTTTAAACATTTCAACTTAAGCGCATGAATCATAATTAAGAGAATTTAAATTGTAAATAACCATAAACATCATATACTAAAATAGCTTTTCTAAATATCAAATTCAAAAAATTCTCAAAATAATGGAAATTTTAGGAGAGTTTCTTAGAAAAAATTTTAATTCTTTTATTTTGTTTCTACTTTTTGATAGATTCTTTTATAATTTAGGATTTAGGATCATCATTCCTTTACGATCCTGAAAATTATGATTTTAAAAATTAATCAAAATTTATTTAAATGGTGAGCAATATGCCTAAAACTACTAATATTGTTTCTTTAGAATTAAAGAACGATATGTTACTTTTAATAAAAACTTTCATTCTTAATCACAGTAAATAATTTAATAAAATAAGAATACTTTTCATGCAGTAAAATTTCCATTTTACTAGAAATTAAAAATTAGGATAGTCCAACTCTATCATTATCTTATGGACATGAACAAATATCATTCCTAGAAACATTATTTCTTGGAAATATTTTTTTAAAATTAAATAAAAAAAGAACATATTTTCCAAAACTTCATATTCCCACTAGACAAAAAAAAAATTACTTGATTTATAGGATCTTGTCACAACATCTTTCTTTTACAATATCTCCTACTAAAGCAACCTTGAAGATCTACAGTACACTGAAATGATTATTGTGAAAGAACTCAAGAAAATTATTTTTTTTATTATCCTCATACCAACAAAAATAAATAAAAATTAATTTGAGAACAAAAAAATTTGGATAAATTCCCTATCTAGCACTATTTACACTTTTATTTCCCTAACTAGCACTCTTTTGTTTTTATTTCCCTATCTAGCACTCTTTTATTTTTATTTCCCTATCTAGCACTCTTTTATTATTTTATTTCCCTATCTAGCACCATTTCAAAAATAAATTAAAAAATAATAAATTAATTTTTTTTAATTTTAATTTTTGAATGCATTAAAAAATAAATATTTTTAATGTTTAAAATAGTTAGAAATATAATTAATGAATAAAGAAATGTGTTTTTACAAAATAAAAATAAAAAAGTAATAAATTTAAAATGTTTAGTTTAAAAATTATTTTTTTAAGAATGAATAAAATAAAAAATTAAACTCTACAACAACATAAAAGTTAAATATATAAACATAAATTAGTATTTATTTTTATTATTATTGATGATGTAATTATGTTAATTTGAAGTAAAAAATACATGACATAATTATAAAAAAACAAAGTTAAATAAGGAATGATATGGACATAAAAGAACAACATAATCGAATAAAAAATGTTCATATTGTCAAACACCAAGACAGACATAAAGAATATGTCCCAACATTACTGGATTGTGCACTTCTCGTCATTAATTATGTTTCATTTCGCACAAACTATTTAATGTACCATTGAAGAAAATATTAAATGAATTATCATCTTTCATTTATATTCATTTTTATTATCAACATATACTTATTTAGTATCGTCTTATATCTCTAATATTTATCTTATTTGAATTTATTTTTATATATCTTTATCTTAATTTGTTTTGCCTTTATTTTATATATTTTATGTTTTTAGTTATTATATTTTTTCTACCATTCTTTTTTTTTATTGTTGCTGTTTTTATTTTCTAGACTTTTTTTTCATTTTTTGCTTCTCTTTTTAAGCATTAAGGGTAAAATTTGCATTAGTTTTTTTTTAGGATTTTGCATTTAGGATAGACACTTCAATATTACTTGTATATCCACTATTAATTAATACTAATTGACTTTGGTTTTTTTGTAATTATGTCATGTATTTTTTACTTGAAATTAACATGATTACATCATCAATAATAATAAAAATAAATAGTAATTTATGTTTATAGATTCAACTTTTATGTTGTGTAGGGTTTAATTTTTTATTTTCTTCATTCTTAAAAAAAATAATTTTAAACTAAACATTTTAATTTTTTTTAGTTTATTTTATAAAAACTCATTTCTTTATTCATTAATTATATTTCTAACTATTTTAAACATTAAAAATATTTATTTTTTAATGCATTCAAAATTAAAATTATCAAAAAAAAAATAAATTATTATTTATTTATTTATTTTTGAAATGGTGCTAGATAACGAAATAAAAAATAAAAGGATCCTAGATAGGGAAATAAAAACAAAAGAGCACTAGTTAGGGAAATAAAAACAAAAGAATGCTAGTTAGGGAAATAAAAGTGTAAATGGTGTTAGATAGGGAATTTACCCACAAAAATTTACTTTAATTAGATCATTTTTTCATATGTGGACTTTTTTTTTCCAAATGGCATATTTTTTAATTAATTTCGTAAATAACACCCTTTTGTATTTTATTTTCTGGATAACATAATTTTTATGCATGGTGAGCATTCAGTTTTAAAGATTTGTTTCTTATTTATTTTTATTTGGTTTTGAGGAAGAAAGTCCGGGAATAATTTTTTATAATGAATGAGTGGAGAAAGTTCTTTTAGTTGGTTGTACGAATATTCATTCAAAATTAGTTATGCGGTAACCAAATTTTGATGTTTTTATTTCTTTTTACTTTGTGAAGAGTGAATAGGAAAAAAAAGAAAAGAAAATATAATATAAAATAAAATAAATTTAAGAAAAATAAAATAACTTTTAAAAACTTTTTTATAAGTAAGAAATGTTTTAAATTTTTAAATTAATTTTAAATGAGAGAAAAATTAATAAAGTTTACAAGGTTAAATTATTAAATTTTGTTTTATAATGAATTTAAATATTTATAAAATTAAAATTGAAGGAAATATAAAATTTGAAAATTAAAACTTACAAATATTTTTTGCTCCTATTCATTATCAGAAAAAAAGAATACCCACAAAATTTGGCTCTCAAAAACCAAATTCCGAAAACCTCTTATTTTACGATTTTGCGAAATAAAAAGCAAAGATGAGAGTTCGGTTTAACCAAATTCTCACCATGAACAAAAATGATGTTATCCAGGAAATTAAATATCAAATGATGTTATTTACTAAGTTAAATATCATTTGCAGAAAAAAGTGTCATGTGACACAATAACCATAAAGTAATATACCATCTCAAAATAAGACCTTATAAACCCTTATAAATTTCTTTTTAAACATAGATTTCTAGTAAGTATTCAAATATCCATTTTCTGTAGTTTCAACATCAAAAAGAGTACATCTTCAGAACTTTCTAACCAGAGCTATACTAGTAAGTTTAAACTATCGGTTATTTGTAGGATTGGATCATCAACAGGCAAAAAATGCAAAAGAATAGAAAATTAGGATGATTTCTGGAAATGATTGTAACAAACTTAAATATCCAATTCTACAGATCTAGTTCAATATGTGGACTGATAACAGCACTAGTCAAAATCCATCCCACGAAGAGAAAAAAAAAATGTATCTAACAGCAGAAAAAGAATCTACACAAACTGTGTCTTACAGTTAACTTTTACAACTTAACTTACCCACATCAGTAAATAGACAACTTGATTTTTCATGTGCCAATTTACTAGGTTTGCCAAAAAGAAAAGTTTGTCTGCTAAACATCTTTCTACATAGTTCCATCCTGATTCCTGCTGTCTGGCTTTACAGCTAGAGCTGAGAAACAAGTAGCAACGGCATAAATCATGTTCTACATTTATGCTATTTCTACGCCACAAAGACATAAATTATACACCTGAAAGGACAAGTTAAATATTGGTTAAGAATGTAAGAAACACCTTTTAGCTTAGAAAACAAATACATTGTCAGTTAGTCCTGTACTCAATCAATACACTTCAATAAGTAATAATTGATTCATTATTGCCATGGTTGGATCAAATATAGGATTTCAAGTATACATGTTATGTTAGTCATAAAAACATTCATGCATCAGGATTCAGGGATGACACAATAAAGGAGGAAAATATATTTCAATGATAATAAAAGACGGGAATAACAATATAATTAATTTAATAAACAAAACTGCACAAGCATAGTCTTGCTTGCAATTAAAAAGGGATAACTAAGGTTTTGGTACCAGCTAAATTGGTCCATATTAAAATAGGTACCTCCAAAAAACATTCAGTGATTTTGATACTCTTCAATAAATATGTGAATTTGGTCCTGATATTTATTCTGTTACTTTTAACTTAACGCACATGCCAACATTCCTTCAAATATCTTACAAGATGATTACATGTAAACACAGTTAATTCAAGAGTAATAAAGTTCCTGTTAAGAGCTTTGCATATTTATTAAATGTTGGGTATCAAAAACACTTAAAAAATATTAGAGGTACCAATTTCAATATAGACCAATTTTGAAAGTACCAAAAACTTATTTAACCCTTTTAAAATCAACGTGTATTTATCTCAAAATTACATAAATCTACTAAACACCTAGTTCTTCGTTTCAGTATTGAAAAAACGGGGGTTAGAAATTAGAAAACTGGAGGTCACAAACTTCCTGATGTCATAAATTAATAAATCACCAATACCAAAGCTTGATCACTGATCCCGAAAGATGTGAGATAGAGATAAAGGGATGGATAAGGTAAAAAGAAAAATTATTTAGTTTATAACAAAGTGATTTAGAAAATTGTAGACTAACCTTATCCTTATCATTCAGAGACCTCCTCATCCAAAATTCATTAGACAAATAATTAACAAAAGTAACCCCTGCATTTCACAGATTCACATAAGCATTTCTTTTTCCTGTGACCTGCTTTGAGAGGAAGAACCGTCCCATAATCATAGGTTAACTCCATCATAGGAGGGATATGTCTAATTGCATAGAAAGCAATGTGGAGATCTGACACATTCTTATTATCATGTATGACTGGACGCCATAATACATTTGGAGAGCAGCTGTGGTTCATAAACCGAGCAACATTCCCTTCATATATTGCTGATATATATAGAGGGGATGGGATTTTTGGAGCTTCAGTGTCAGCGGGAAAAACTTCCAGTTGCTGATAAATGCGAGTAGAATCAAAAATGTAATCGTCAGGATTTTCACCACCAAGCTCCTCCTCCACTCTGGCACTATCTATGACTTCCCCTGCATACTCACATATGAAAGATCCTGCTCGAATAGCATCCCATGATCTAAGAGCCCATCCTTTATTCTTGGTTTTATAAACCTCCAAACGAAACTTCAAGCCACCTTGAGAAACCCGGTTTCGGCAATTAGAAGGACATTGACAAGAAGGACCACACTCATATATAACAGATTTTAGGTCTGCAATTAACGAGGCTGAAGAATATGGTAAATAGCCACCATTCGTTTGAACACAAGGACAGTTAGAATTGTTAGGTTGGCATCCACCAACACAAGAACATCCAGTAGAAGATTCCAACGGAGGAGATGGCCTCAAATTTTTAAGATTTGGGAGGTAAGTGAAATATGCAGGGCCCTTCTCAGCATCAACATCATTCACAAGACAAACAGGTACTTTTTCAGCCCCAGAAGTAAGATCAGGCAATATAACCCCAGCTCTTGAAGCAGATTTCTCAGTCCATTGTTGAATGGATTTCCAGATCATATATGCTGGAGGCTGTCCAGGCAACCTTCCTAATTTATGCTTGAATACATTGAAACCAGATTTTGCTTTGTCCACCCAGGAATCTTGAATCTTGTAAAGGCCATCATAGACATATACCTTCCCAGTCGGATGATGCAAATCCTTCAAACCCCTAATTACCCTCACTTCGTTACCTCTATGGGCACTATTATCCAAAGCAAGATTTCCCCTTTCAAGCTTTTGATCACTTGCTCCCTTGTCACGGTTAACCCCACCTTGGCCACTGTAAATCAGCACATCCCCATCCTCCACATCATCTTCATACCCTCCAGATGAGACAATACTTACAGCTAAGGGCTCTTCCTCTTGACTGGTTTTGGTACCGATATAATCAATTCCAGCCATAGAAGGTGCATGTAAACCCACTAAGCACAATTCAAATCTGAAAAAGAAAATATCCCCAATCTCAACACCAGACACAGATCCAATATGTTTCTTGCTGTTGGTCCGAATCCCTTTATTCATCATAAGTGCACCTGCCTTCAAATCAGGTCGTTTTGCTCCAGAGTTAGCGGCCCTATTTGAATCCTCAATTTGTCCAAGCTTTCTTCGCATTACTTCATATATCATGAGTGTATATGCAGCTGAGTCCCTGCTACCTTCCGGTTGATTTAATACCTCGAAAATCAATGGGTTAAGTGACTTGAGAATATCAGCAGCCACTGCATCTGGATCAACATCCCCAGAAACACCACTCTGCGGTCCCTTTATCTTCTTCTGCAACTTGCGCTTTGACCTTCCACTCCTAGTTCTTGCATCTGCATCAACTTCCTCTATCACAACATTACTGTAGCCATCTTCCTCTGTGACCTGTCCCCAACTTCGGGTATTTCTTCGCGATGTGCCCACATCACCATTTGTAGCTCCAGTTGGCGTCCGAAATGAATTAATTGGAACTGCAGTAGAAATCGGAGCAGTAGAAATCGGAGCAGCAGGCACACGTTGACCAGTGGGCGTTTGTGCATTCTGCTCAGAGAGCCTCTGGGATTCAGGGGAGATGAAGAATGGATAGAAGGGTGCAACCCCAGAAGGGAAAGGACCAGAAGGTGAAACACAGACAAATGGGGCACCCCCTTGTGGAGCTGAAGATGAAGCAGGATTAGATGGTGAAGGGAACACAGGAACAAGTGTTCTTAATGGCTTCACATTCAAAACCCTAGTCTTATCAAAGGACCCAGATGCAGGTGCAGCGTCTTGACCAAAATGGTGTTCCATTGGCACAAATTTAAAGCAGTACAAAAATCTCTCGTCTACAAGCAACCTTCCCCAATGTTTAGCACCCAACAATCTCAGTGTACAGAAAAATCAATGAAATGCTAGAATAACACAAATAAGTACAAAAGATCACACTACAAGGGATCAAAGATGCAATCCCTGGAGATAACACAGGGGAAAACAACACAGTGCCTGTAACAAAATGCAATAAAATTTGGAATCAGTAGCCAGAAAAGAAAATAGAACCATAAAACTTCCTACCAGCTATCATTCAGATTTTGAAAAATAAAAATCTAACACAAAACTAACGACAAAAAACACATGCAAAACGACCACCCTGAAGGAACGAAAAGACATGAAAAGGGCACCAGAAAAACAAAAATACAAATTTTATATCCTTTCAGATCAGATCCTAGGGTTTCAAAAATGGTTAGAGAAAACAAATCCAGGGTGTGGAATCCTAGACTGGATAACAAAATTGAATCTTTCAGCCACAAAGGTGAAAACTAAAGCAAACCTGAAATGGGATTTGCAGATTCAACTGAGCTCCAGTCAGTTCATGAAACTTCCCCACCCGAAGCTCCTTGGGTACACTTTTGGTTTAGAGAGAGAAAGAGAGGGCGAAATTTCTGTCTCTCTGTCTTTATGTGGTTCATAAATGATCAGGTGCTGGTGAGCACACGATGTGGTGATGTCTGAAGATCACCATGATGACGTGGCGACATGTGGTTGGAGATTTGAGGGAAAACGTGATTATTAGAAGCTCCCAAGGTGGCCTCTTGGGTGAAGCAGAATGTTGAACAGAGAGTGGAGAAATGAACGGGTCAGATTTAGACATCTCAAGAGCTAACGATGTGGAGGATTCGTAGGAAAAGGAAAAGGGAAAGTTAGAAAATGACACGAGGTAATAAATATTAAGGTTTTCTTTATTAAACATTTCTCTTTCTTTCTTCGTCTCTTTAGCCTCCTATTTATGGATCTTTTATTCTATTGGATTCAAATTATCTTTTATGAAATAAATTTCTATTTAAACACAAAAATAAAATGTATTTTAGAATGAATTTGTGTTGTCTACGGTTTGCTACTGAAACTACAAAAAAGTTCTCTGACAATCTTCACACCGAATCATATTTGTACTAAAAAAGGAAAAATAAGATATATTTTAGGATGAGTTAGGGTTATATAGTATTTGCTTATAAACCTGCCTGCAAAATGCTATATATAGGAAGTAAACTCGGCGAAGAGTTTAATCGATTTCATTAAAATTTATATTTTATGAAAAAATAAAAAATAAGATTTATTTTAGGATGAATAAGTGTTATATGCAGTTTGCCCGTGAACCCGCAAAAATTATATAATAAAAGTAAGTACAGTTAAGAGTTTATTCCAGTTTATTAAAATTATCTTTTATAAAAGATATGTGTACTAAAATAATAAAATTAAGATGTGTGTTAGAATTAATTACTGTTGTATATTTTGCGAAATTTCGAAAGGTGTACTACTCACCTCGAAATATTTAGATAAGTGGAATGTTCTTATTATCAAACTTATTTGAAATTCAATTAAATATTTCAGTAACTAATCACATAAGTGAAATATAAGGATAGGGTCATAGAATATACTTTATGTTGCATTTTATTATTTATAGAAGTTCAAATATTTATCAACGTAAGTATTAATTAAAGAAATACTTATTTTTATTTTATTTTATTCGAGTTTTTATGGAATTTACAAGTTTTCTTAGATTGACTTTCATTTGGTACTTAGAAATTATAATCAAAGTTTGTTAAGAGAAAGTACATCTTGGATCTTCTTTCTTGCTTCCTATGTTGTAATGTTCGACATAAGTAGTTAATTCTACCATTTGGTATTGAGAGTAATTTGTTCAAACTATGATATATTGAAGTGATATTTAAATATAACATTATGTTCTTGATTGATGATTGGTATGTCATTTTATTATTAATGTTTGTTTTATCATGATTTTGATCCTTGATTTGACTAAAAAGTACTTATAAGCATCTAACATAAATGATAATGTTTAACATATTTGAATGCTGGTAATAAATTTCAAATGTTAATTGCTATCAACATCTGCTTGTAATGATAAGAAGTTTTTATAAATATGCAATAAATCAATATTTAGGAGACTATCTTAGTAATTTTATATGCGAGAAATTGATATGAATGAATTTTATATGGGCATTAATATCAAGCAAAGATAAAATATTATTATGCTTTTCAAAATACAAAAGAATGAAAAGGATGAACCCTAATCCCAAATTTCCCAATTGAATTAATAACTCTTTACTTTTCTTTTATTTAATTTTCATGCAAACTATTGTCAATATCAGATCAAATCAAATTATTGTACATATTCTTATACTTAGTGAATGTTACTATTAGGATTTTAAATAAATGTTCCTTGTGGGTTCGATATCTGTTCTTAGGGACAAATTATTATTTCTAACTTAATACACTTGTCGTAAAAAGAGTCATCACTTGTTTGACAACAACATTAAGTCAACATCTAGCAATAACACAATGAGTGAGGTTACTCAACCAACAATACAACAGACTCCAAGTTCTAGGTGACCAACTGAACATATTGATGTATGATCGATAACCTCGAAATATCAAAGACAATCAATAGAGTCATGGTCCTCGACACATCAAGCATGTCATTAAATCACAAGTTCGAGAAGATGCCCATACAAAAAATTAGCCTACTAAGCATGTCAAAGTAGCCAACACAATTGTTTGTTGAAAAAGAAAACTAATTCATACAATATGGGATACCTTCCACTTACCACATTGTAGAAGTTCAACCAACTACCCTTGTACATAAAAATGTCCATGAGTTCCATTCTTTCTCTCATAATAATATGGTCGACATCCTTCCACCTAAGTGGAAATACTCGAGCATTGAAAGATATGACAATTGACCAATTTAGACAAATATATAAAGGCATAAATTGTTGATATAGAAGCTTGAAGTTTAAAGATTTTGTTTCGTCCGGCTGACTGGGATCGTCTTTGCGCGTGGCCTGTCCTCGCTAGCTAGGGCACCTTCGTCTTGCTCCGTCTGTGAGTACCTGAAAGAAGTGAACAAAGGGGCGCCCTCGCGGCCGTTTGCACTCCGACGATCAAGTCAGCTAGCGAGAAACATCAAAGTGACACACCCTTGGGAGGTGGTCGAAGAAACTGTGCTGAGTGACTAAAAACTGTGAACTAGAATGGTGTTGCCCCAATTTCCTTGTTCTCACAGTGAGTGCGCCGTCAAGAACAACTAGGGTTTAATGCTCTGTGTAACTATGAGAATTAGGTTAAAGCTTGTAAAAATTGTCCCTTACTAGGGCTCTTAGTGCCCTTTATATAGGTGGAAACTAGGGTTTACCTTTGCGCTGCTGCTCTTATCTAGGGTTCCTTGGAGAAGGTCCTTGCGCCGCTATTCCTAGGATCTGAGCGTATCTGGCACATGGACTTCCCTTATCTGGAGTGCAATGAATAACCTTGTGGCCGCTTGGGTTCTAACTTGAGCGTCGTATCTCTCGCGCCATCATACTTCGTGGGTGCCCTAATTAATCACGTGTCATGCATGCAGCCTTTCTTGGAGATCTTTAATGAGCACGTGGGCATTGTCACGTGCCCCTTTGACTTGATCGTTTATTATGTGCGGAGGGTCCCACAGCGCCGCCACCCAACTTAGGGTTATTCCATCGTGTGGGCCCTCTTTTCTGCGAAGTGCTTCTGTCACGCGGGTTGAGTCTTCGGGCGATGTCTTACTTGGGCGACGTCTCGCTTGGACGACGTCTTGCTTAGGCGATGTCTTGCTTGGGCAACGTCCTGCTTGGGCGAAATCCTGCTCAGGCGATGTCTTTCTCTCGGGCGGTGACACATCTCGGCGATAACCGATTACGTATACCGCAGAACGCCGCTTCTACATACGGCGACTACGTTGACTTCTTGACCACCTACCTTTCTCTTGTCCACGTCATCATACCCGATGACCTGGTCGGTACAGATTTGATTACAAGTTTGAAGATTTGGTATTTGATGCTTCCAACCATAATATGTTAAGTTAATGACGATGCACATGTTGAAGATGTTGATCTTGTGTTTGATCTTTGGTTTGAATTGTAATTTTTGTTTTTAATCATGTTGTAAGTGTTTCCTTAACCGTGATTTAATCGTCTGTTAAGTTGGAAAGTCTTGGAAAGTGTTATGGATCTCTTTGTGGTTTGTAGTTATGCTTTAATATATTGAAATGTGTTTTAATTTGTTAAATGATCTTAGGTTTTCTAGAAAAGCAAGGAATAACATCTTAATGGATTAATATAATGATTTAATATGTTAATATCACATAAAACCCAAAGTTGTCATGTTGGCTCTATTTTAATCGATTAATCTCAAGTCTTGTTTTGTTGAGTCTATTTTAATTTGTTAATACAATGAGTTAATCAATTAATTTCACGAGTATAAGTGAAATTAACAGATTAATGCAGTTTTAATCCATCAAAATAGACTGTACCGACCCGTCCCCAGGCGTTGACCAAAGTCAAAAGTCAAAGTCAAAGTCCAACGTATGGTGGGACCCACCAAGGGGCCCCAAGGGAGGAAGTCAATAGGTTGACCACTTTGGGCGTCGCCGGGTATGGGCGTCGCCAGGTGTGGGCATTGCCATGTTGAGACGACGCCAGGTTGAGGCGTCGATAATGTCACCCCCTGATACCCACGGTAGGGAAGCCCGTGGAGGGGGCGACACAGTAAGATATCACGGTACGGGCGAGGAGGCCTCCAACCCCGGTACCTCGGAACAGTAATAAGGAGAAGAGAAAGGTGGCTTCAAGGCCATAGTCCCAGTACCAGTAGGGGGTAACCTGACTCGTGAAGTACCCACGCCACCTCTGGAGAATCCCTGGGACAGATACGACCCAGGAAAGGGCCACACCCAGGGGTGAACCATGTGCATGGTACGAGAGGAAGGTAGATACACTCCCAGGGCAAGTGACTAGAAGCTGGGGCGCATGAGGTGGCACCCGGGTAGTCACCCCTTGCGCCAGATGCACTTCGAAGAAGGAAGACTTACACGCTGGAATTTCCCTAAGTTTACAACGTTGTAAGGCCTTTCACGTGGAGTTATGGTTAAGTCAGAAGGCCACATGGCAGTAAGCACTGAAACCCAAGGTATATAAGCTTTTCTGAAAGCTTAATAAGGTACGTTTTCACAGAGTTTACACACTTTCTGATCATTTGCTTGCTTACTCATTGTATGCACGAGTGGTTGGAGAGAGTTAGTTACGATTCAGTTACGCACCTTCAAAGCATTCAGTTACGGTGCTCCGAGACGGAGGTGTTTGGTGTTTTTTGCTTGCTTGCTGACTTGATCGTCGGAGTGCAAACGGCCGCGAGGGCGCCCTTTGCTCACTCCTTTTCAGGTGCTCACGGCGGAGTAGGGTGAAGATCTGAGTTGGAGGCGAAGGAGTCCTTGTTCGTGAGTCAAAGCTACGCGCGAAGATCTTTTCGGTCAACCGGCAGGAACATAGACAAATTGAAATTTATATATCTTTCATTTCAAATCCATTAAACATCATGAAATCAAAACTATTATTTTTGAAAACATTTTTACTATAGATTGAGACTTTGATCTGAGATTACAAAACACTTTTTTGAGCTTTCTTACCTTAATTTTTGGTTCAAATCCTATGTTTTAATAAGTTCATTTTGTAATTACCTTTGTATATTTTCTTCTCGATTGTGCTTGAACTTTTTAGGTGATCTTGTTATTTTTTTTGTAATTACTCTAGTGTGTTACTTATTATAGGATTTCATTAGTGATGGTAGAAGATATTGTAGGTTCAATATCTTATTTTGTGTGTATTGTTTTTCTTGTTTTCTAAGAGGTTATTGTAAAACTTGAAAATATAGTGATTTTGTTTAATGAAGGTATGTAACTTTTGATGTGGCCATGATGAATTTTCAGTTTGGCTTACAACTTACTCAATACACTATGGTTGGATGAACAAAAGTCACCCACTTCAATAACAAATAAAAGATGTATTTGCTTGTAATATCAACCTATTTACTTGGAATGTGACAACCATGTCAAACATTGATCTAAATTACACGTGTAAAAAATATGTCATCCTCTCTCAAGTCTAGGTAGGTAGTGGTATAAAGAAAAAAAAAAGAGAGGATAAGAACATCGTAAAGCAAAAAGGTTAACAAACTGAAGATAATTTTTATAAGAAAAATCACATATACCACATAGGTCACCAATTATTTTGTTATTAGAAGTCTAACCAGAAATGAAGGATATCTACTGAGTATACCATCCCTAACAAAGCTTGTTATAAAGGTACATGTCCTCCTCCAAAAATAAATCAAATATTTGACAATATATCCTCTTCCAAATATAAATCAAATATTTGACAATATGGTAATTTTCTCCTCTTGTGAGTTTCAAATTTTATTATTAAGAGATTATTATTATCTTTTTCCTTTAATCTTCTAGACTTTATACCTTTAAAAAATTGATTTCTCTAATTTCATGAAAGTGATACTAACTTATATAATTATATAGACAAATTTATGACACATAAAATCTAGACAAATTCAAATTAATATTTAAAGGGACCAATAAACGGTTTTATTATTTCTATTGAAAGTAATTGAAGTCCATTATGTATTATTTTAATATTATATCCTATGATACTAAAACATACTTTTACAATGTTACAAGTCATATGCATGTCTTAACATGTAAAATACCAATCCAAATTAATATTAAGTCAAATCTGTAGATTATTTTCATATAAATATAGGTGTTTGCATTAAAAGTAATTGCACTCCATCTTGTATTGCTTTAATTATATATCATAGTTGTTTACTAATAAAATGATAAAAATGCAATTGAAAATTTATAAATTTTCTCATAAAGTTTACTGATATTTATATTTTTGAATATATATTTAAAAAGTAGAAATGCAAAAAATATTCATGTTACGTACACCTAATGTAAATAAATTTACATTATTAATAAATTATATTGGGTATGACTTTTAAAACAATTGTGGTAAAAGTCAACAATTTTATGACAAATAATAAAT
Source organism: Phaseolus vulgaris (assembly GCF_000499845.2). Classification (NCBI taxonomy): domain Eukaryota; kingdom Viridiplantae; phylum Streptophyta; class Magnoliopsida; order Fabales; family Fabaceae; genus Phaseolus; species Phaseolus vulgaris. The sequence goes on from NC_023759.2 coordinate 25,269,875, forward strand.
TATGATTGCATGGAAGTGTATTAAATGTTTATGGTATAAATGGATGTGTTTAAAGTAAATGAAAGAGTTTACATTGTAGTATAATTATCAATAACATTTAATAAATATTAAATATATCTTCATAGAAAATAAATATTTTATTGTAATATGAAACGTGAGTTTATTTCATTATAGAATCATAAATTAAGTTTAATAAAAGTCATGATACTCCAAAACAAAACAGTTGAGCAATAATAAATAAGCCTTTAATTATATTAAAGCCATGAATCATCATTAAATAATCATTAAATAAAAATTAAATTTAAAAAAAATAATTAACTACAATATTAATTAAGCTAAATATTATTTTATAAATTAAAAAATTATTAGTATGTAGTTTTTATTATTAATTTATAAATTAGTTTTAAAACTTATATTTAAATTAACTATAAAGATTTTCACTACTCTTGATAATTAATTTAAGTATCAATTTAAAAATTAATTTAAATTTTTTTATTAATAGTACAAATTATTTTAAATATTAATATTTTTTTACTTTATAAAATAATATTTAATTTAATTAATATAATAATTAATTATTTTTATCTATAAATTTAATTATTAATTATTTTCTTATATTTTTTTATTAAATTCAATACTTATTCATTTCGAATATAAAAGCTTATCTAAAAAGTCTCACCTAAATTATACTCACTTTTTTTATAAAAGTTCTCATATTAGACATCACTATAAAATTTGACATTTCAGTTAATCCTCTACCACTACATGAAAAAAAGTATTATTAAAGAAAAATAAATACAAGTAAATATGGGGGATTAGACCAAAACTCATATATTAACAAATAGATAGCTTATACCTATTCATAAAGAACTCTAAGAAAAGAGTAGATGAAAGCCTATACCAATGAATTTGGTCTCTATGAATAAATCCTAAGTTAGTAAATTTATCAGCACAAACATTCTCTTCACGAAAAATGTGAGAAACCCGAAACCTGATTTTCCCATAGTAATTAAGACAAATGTTTCACCTATTACGAAGCATCCAAGGAACATTAGTTTTATCAATAAATGTAGCATAAACCAAGGCAGAATCACAACCATAAATTAGTAAGACGCATCTTTTGAGTTTCTTCAATAACATGTATAACTCCATAAAACTCAACAACCAAAGCAGTTTGAACATTAAGAAAAGTAGAGAAACCACTAATAAACTCCCCCATACTCCCACGAAAAATACCTCATCAAGTAGCAAGACCAAGGAACCCCTAACAACACCATCATTGTTAATTTTAACCCAATCTGGGAAAAGAAACTTCCATCTAACAGGAAAAGGATATAGAACTTACTTTATGACTACGAGTATGAATATAAAAAAACTTAAGCACATTGAAATCAAATATATCATTGCACATAAAACTTTTAGACGAATTTTCCACTAGACAAGTGATATCTTTAATGACTGAAATAGCTACAGAAACATCCATTTTAACCTGAAATTTAGTACAATAACTCACACCCTATATCATTCAAATAAAAAAACTTATTACAATTGATCCTGCCTGTTGACCGAAACGCTGGAGCATTGCCTCGTCAAACCTGGATCGACTTCTGCGCCGTGTTAGCCTCCGTCCTTCACCGCGATCCACCTCAAGAACCTGCAAAAGACGGAACGGCGTCGCTACGGCCGATCACGCTCCGACGCCCAAGTCAGCGACTGAACCACCAAATACTAAGAGAAAACTCAAGAACTCTAAGGAACTGTGCACAAATTCTCTCTCAGCGTACTCTCGTTCTCGCTGTTGTAAAGAAGTAATCTAAACGCGTGCGTACCTCAGAAGTCCGTTAGAAACTCTTATATACCTGGGCACTTTCTCTCTCCTGGAAGTTACACATCTGGACACGTGGCTCGCATCCAGCTGTACACGTGCCATCATCTGGAGCATCCTTGACTTGGGCGCTACTTCTTACTCTTCAGGTTTTTTGGCTAAGTTACTTATGCATGATACAACTCAGTGCATAGCTGCCTTGGAGCGTGATCTCTTCTGGATGGCGAGTTCGGGTGTCTTCGTACACACCTTCCCTGTGGTCTCGCCGGCCGCCTTCATGATCTGCCCTACCTGCTTCTCCGTATATGTTCAAGTAAGCTGTCTCCCGACCTCATCCTCTGGCCAACTGGGAAATGACTATCTGCCTTCATCTTCGGCGATGTCCTTGTTTCGGCGATCTCTAATTACTTGGTCGCCTGGGTTCACATCTGGCGACTTCATCTTCAACCCTGTGACCGCCGATTTAGGTATGCTGGAGATCGGAGCACGCCAACTTAATAACTGGCGACTACACGAACCCCCCTACTTCCTTCCCTTCTGCCAACCAGGTGTCCCATCCAACACGCCTATATAATAGCTCGATGCCACGTCATCACTTCCGACTACCAGGGTGGTACACAAGCCCCCCAGTCTTAAGCGAAGACTTGTCCAGCGAAAAGACTAAAGAAGTCACGTCACTACCAATCTACGTGGCGCTGGCGCAGAATTCCAAACATTCGTACTTTCTGCTTTCCTGACGCTCCACCAAACATTCTCCCAATCGCTCGACACGTGGCTTCATCAACGGTCATCTTTAGTTGTCGTTTACGCTTCCAAAAACCATTTGAAAAACCCTTAAACCCATTTCACTTCTACTGTTCCATCACCTCTTTGCCTTCTCAAACGCTCTGAGTTTCTTCTGCAAAACCCACGACGCTACTCAACCTTTTGAATCCTCAACTTCCTTCAGTGTTCTTCTGATCATCGAAAGGTACTCCCTTTACTTCTTCTGTTGAGTTTTCCTGCATTTTAACCGATTCACATCATCCATAACTGCCTGGTGCATACGCTGTGGGTTGTTTCTTCTGCTTCTCCCTTCTCGTAACTTAGGGCTTCGTCTCCACTACAACGAACTTTCGTTCGTTCGTTTTTCACCCTTCCTTCACAATCGAGTCAACCTCTGCAACCTTCGCTCACCTTTCCCTTTCTTTTTCCTTTGCAGTTTCCGCGATGGCTCGTTCAAAGATCACCCCGAATCCTCCTCCCTCGTCACGAAACCCTCCATCTCAAGCTCATAACCCACCGCGAGCACCTGGTGCTTCCTCCTCCCAGGCTGAGAGGCCTGCAACCTCTCATCCCAACCTTGCTCAGGCAACTCCACCCATCACCGGAGGTGCCTCCATTCCTTCCCCCGACTACAAGAAGCTATACCCATGGGCCACCTCGACCTTGCTGAAGGAGACTTCTTCAGTAAACTCTGCCGGGGCAGTGCTTCGATTGAAGAAAGGGGACGAGCCCCACCTGTCGTTCCACAAGGAGCACGATGATAAACTAACCGTGCTGCCTTGTCCCCCCAATGTGCCGGTCTGCACAGATGACAAAGGGAACAACGACGAGGTGTTCTGCTTTGTGTACACCACCTTATTCAAGAAGGTGAAACTCAGGTTTCCCCTCACTCGTTTCGAGCGGGAACTACTAACCGAGCTCGACATCGCCGCCGCCCAGCTCCATCCCAACAGCTGGGCATTCCTGCGGGCGTTCCAAATTGTGTGCGCACATCTGGGACTACCAGCCTCAGTCGACGTGTTCCTTTTCCTGTTCGAGGCCAAGAACCCTGGAGATCGCCTTTGGGTGAGCCTGAACGGAATTGCTGGGAGGTCGATCCTCTCTATCTTCCAGCAATCTTACAAGGACTGGAAAGGCAAATTCGTCCAAGTGCGCCAGAACGATCGGGACACTTCGCTGCTCGACGGCTTTCCCTTGTACTGGGTAAACAAGGGAACTAAAGACTCCAAAGGAAGCTTTAGAAAGCCAAGAAGCCCCGACAACATGGGTGATTTGGATAAGGACTTGTGCCTTTTCTGGAAAAGCGTGGCAGACGCTAACATCACCTTCCTCACCACTACGCTCATCTCCTTCGAGTTCTTCGAAGACCAACTCGAGGCTCGTATAGGTTAGAGCTTACCTTAACATCTAAGTCATTGCCCTGTGCTGTACCTCTGTTAACTGTTGCTGGGCGTCTTGTCTGTTGTGCACAAGACTTGGTTTTTATTTTCTGCATCACTTGTTTGCCTCATTTGCATATCTACCCATGTATTTATCTTTCTCTTTGAGCTGACCTTTTGTATTATGCAGATCTCATGTTGGGCAAAGGGAAACTGGCTGAATTGAGGGCGCTCGCCCGAGCCCATGGGTTGGCGTCGGGCTCCCAGACTGTGCCCAACTCAGTGGTGGAGATCGCCGCTGCCCAGGGCAGATCGCCCCCTAAAGGCCCAGCTCCTTCAGAGGCCCTGCCCGCCCCACAACGCAAAAAACTCATCCTCAGGAAGCCAAAGAGGAAAACCCCTCAGGTGGTCCATGAGGATGAAGAAGAAGACGATGAGGCGACTGAGGACGGTCTCATCACAAAAAGAAGAAGGGTGGCGCCTTCTTCACTACCTGCTCCACCTCCTCTTCCAACATCAACACCATCCTCACCACCAGCTCCTACTCCAACACCGCCTTCTCTGCCAGCTGCAACACCGCCGGTTCAAGCAGTTCCCTTGGCGGCTGCACCCCCGGTGATTGAGGCTACTGAGCCTAACTTCATGGAGAACCCCCCAAGCGCCTCCACGCCATTTGTATCTGCTGGAGGGGGTCCTCCTTCAACAGCCTCAACTGCGGAAGCTGCACCAGGCGGGGATGAAGGGGCTCACAACTCACCCATCATCATCACCGAGTCCCCCTCGTCACCACCACGCCAAGAAGCTCCAACTCACCAACCAATTCAAGAAGGTGGTGGCGAGAACCAGCAACAGGCCTCCCCAGTGCTTCCACGAGCAAACCTTTCCCTCGCGGTCAAAAGGGTGTGGGAACTGTACCGTCCCGTATCCGGGCGTTGACTAAGTTAAGGCCAAAGTCAACGCCTGGAGAGTCAAAGTCAACGCAGGGCGTCGCCTAGGTGGAGAGACGCCAAGTGCCAGCATCGCCAAGAGGAAGCGTCGCCAAGACAAGGCGTCGCCTAGGTGAAGGCGTCGCCCAACCAGGGCGTCGCCAGATCAAAAAGTGCTAAAGCAAGGCAATCACAGTGTGGTTCCCCGATACCCATGGGTAGGAAAGACCATGGAGGGAGCGACGCCGTGGGAAGGCCTCAGGTCCCGATAGCCCGGGGCAGCGATAAAGAGAAGGAAAAGGTGGCTTCAAGGCCATAGAGATAGCATCAGTGTAGGGCAGCCTGACTCGTGAAGTACCCCTGCCGCCCCAGAGACGCCTTTGGGACAGATACGACTCAAGAGGAAGGTCACGCCCAGGGTAGCCGGGTGCAGGGTACGAGAGGAAGGCAGATACGCTCTCAAAGTAAGTGACTAGATGATTGGGGGCATGAGTTAGCACCCAAAAAGTCACCCCTAGCGCAGTAGCACTCCCAAGCAGGAGGACTCACACGTAGAAACGCCCCCAGATGGGGTCACGGCGTCGTGAGGCCCTCCACGTGTACGACAGCCATGCCAGAATAGAAACACCCTTTAGTCAGGTGCCAGGTAATTAAAGTCATTCAATACAGTTTCCGTTTCGAGCATTCAGGTACTATAATGGCTCCCAAGCGTTTCAACGTCTTAAATGCGCTACGTTTTCTAATTAGATACGCTGATTGAGTGCGTTACATTTGTAATTAAAGGTGCTTTAAGGCGCTTTAAATGCCTGGGTAGTTTAAATATCGTTGAGAATGTTGGAAAGGGGGTTCGAACTTTTGGCAAATTTACCAGAACTCTCTAGTTGCTTGCTCGTGCTTCAAGGTTACGGACAAGGGACTGGGGAATATCTTTGCCTGAGAGAGAGAACACAAACACACAATACACAGTTCTTTTTACCACCTTCAGAGTGCCATACGCGGTGCTCAGAGACGTAGGTGAACAATTTTGGTGTTTCTTGCTGGCTGACTTGAGCGTCGGAGTGCAAACGGCCGCTAGGGCGCCTCTTTGTCCTCTTTTTTGCAGGAATCCACAGGTAACCAGTGGGAAGGAGTCCCTAGCTGACGGTTGAGGTCGCGCACGAAGACGTCCCGGTCAACCAGACGGAACAGGAACCCTTCTCAGCAAAACTCAAGATGATGGCAGAGGATTTCCCCTCCATCATATCAAAAGCTGTGGAGAGTTCCAGCAAGAAACTCCAGGATGACATCTCCGTGCTCCAAGAGGAGAATCGCCTAATAAGGATCGAGGCGGAGAAGTTGTCCTGTAACCTTATGCTGGCGGAGATCGACCATTCGCGGGTGGAGGATGCTATGAGCACCGAGCTACGGGTGGCGCGCAAGGAGGCCACCGATCTACGCCATAGGGTGCACCTCTTAGCTCAAGAGAAGATCGAGCTGGAGAGCAAGTTGGTCCCCTATCGTCTCAAGGTGGCTGGCCTGGAGGCGTCGATTAAAGCAGATGCCGCCAAGGTAGAAAACCTTGAGAAGAGGTCCGTAGATCGGGAGGTCCTCTTGGGGAAGACTGTAAAAGAAAGAGATGACACCATGGCCAAGCTCGCCGAGGCCAAAAAGGAAAACGAAGGGATCGCCGCAGAGCTGGCCCAAGCGCAGGCGGAGAACAAGAGGGTTACTGAAGACCTTCTTCAAGCTCGGGAGAGGGCTGAAGAACTGAAGCAGCAGAACGAGGGGCTCAAGAAGCAGATTGAAGAACTCGAGCTGAGCTCTGCCCAAATCCTCGCTGCTGGGTTTGACGCCGCCCTGGAGCAGTTCGCCTGCCAATACCCTGATCTGGACCTCTCCATGGTGTCTCTAAACAACGAAGTGGTGGATGGGAAGATCGTTCCTTCTGAAGACTAGCTGATTCCCTCCATTCACTTATTCATTTGTTTTCTCTTGCGCAAACTTCTTGTAATAAGTTTCCTCTTTGTATATGTATTTTGAACTGATACCACTTTATTATAAAGTCTTTCTGCTTCTTCTTACAACTTCTCTGTTTGCCTTATCTCTCCTTGTACAATTCACTTCAACGAAATTAACTTGGTAATTCTGCGGGCGCAACTCGTTTATTTGCTGCTTAAACTATCAACTTTCGAATAACAGCATTCTAATAACTCGTAAACTTTTAAAAGCAGCGAACTTCGTCGTAAAACTACCCACTAAACAGCAAGTTTCACTTCAACTGACAGCTTAAGGCATATCTTACCTGATCTGCTCCATCAAATGGGCCTTTGCTCGTGCCACCGCCCGAATCTGATCGCCAGAGGGTCTTGGCGATGTAGGCTTCCTCTTGCCCTCACAACTTGGCCTTTGTTCCCTCATCTGGGGGTAGAGGCGCCTTTCGGATCCTTCTCTACCTCCCTGAGCTTCAGAACAAGGAACCGGGTGGTTGGGCGTTCTCTTCGAACCTACCTTAGCCACCCTCTGAACTTCTTCCACCCTTTACACCATACCTGAACTCGTTCAAGACGAGAAGGATTTTTTCTTGCCTGAACTCGCTCGACGGCGAGAAGGTCTTTAACTCGCCTGAACTCGCTCGACGGCGAAAAGGTCTTTAACTCGCCTGAACTCGCTCGACGGCGAGAAGGTCTTTAACTCGCCTAAACTCGCTCGACGGCGAGAAGGTCTTTAACTCGTGCCTCTACATTGCCCCAGGGGCTACATCTTCTCTCCCCTGGAGGCACTGAGGACTTTTTGCTGGTGCCTCTACATTGCCCCAGAGGCTACATCTTCTCTCCTCTGGAAGCACTGAGGACTTTTACTCTTTCTCGCCTCAGGACGCGCGAGGGCGTTGAGGTCTTTTAACTGGTGCCTCCGATCGCCGAAAGACGATGAGGACTTTAAACTTTAACTGATGCCGCCAATCGCCGAAAAACGATGGGGACTTAGAAACCTTTTAGAAAGCATGCAATCATAACCTCAACTCGCCTTAAATCACATATAAGTGACAAGGTCTTTCTTCAAAACTTTCGGAAAACCATAAGCATGCAATCTAAAACACTTCAAACTTTGAAAACTCTTCTTTATTGGGCGGCCTCATTAAAAACCCTCCTTAGGGAATAAAGAGTGCCCCCTTCAAACTGTTTTAACAGAGACATTGCAAAGCCCTTCGTGTTTGTTTTTACTTACAAAGTTCTTAACTGTAATATAACTTGAGGTGCGTGGCGTTCCAAGTGCGAGGAATCGCCCCTCCTCCCAACGTTTCTAAGCGGTAGGCGCCGTTCCCGAGCGCCTCGGTTATCCTGAACGGTCCCGTCCACTTAGGCGATAGCTTGTTCTCCATCTCGTACTGGTGGGCCTTCCTCATCACCAGGTCGCCTTCTCTGAACTGCCTTGGCATCACCGTCGAGTTATACCTTCGTTCAATCCTTCTCTTCACCGCCTCAGCCTTCACTCTCGCTTCCTCCCTGACTTCATCCAGCAAATCCAGATTCAGCCTTCTTTCCTCATTCGAGTCTTCCGCTACAAAGTTCTGGAATCTCGGCGAGCTCTCCTGGATTTCTACTGGAATCATTGCGTCGCATCCATAGACCAGGCTGAACGGGGTCTCATGGGTTCCTGACTGCTCGGTGGTGTGGTACGCCCAGACTATACGGGGTACCTCCTCAGCCCAACTTCCTTTGGCTTTCTCTAGCCTTCTCTTCAAACCTCTCAGCAATACTCGATTGGCCGACTCTACTTGGCCATTCGTTTGAGGGTGCTCGACAGATGCAAATACTTGTTGAATTCCCACCCCTTCGCACAGCTTCTTCAACAGGTGACTTGCAAACTGAGTCCCATTATCTGACACCAGGCGCTTGGGCACACCAAACCGGCACACGATGTTCTTCCACACAAAGCTTTCGATCTTGTGCGCGGTGATCTGGGCCACTGGTTCTGCTTCGATCCACTTGGTAAAATATTCAATCGCCACCACCAAGTACTTCATCTGTCTGATCGCCAACGGGAATGGTCCCAGGATGTCGATTCCCCATGTATGAAACGGCCAAGGGCTGTAAATCGACTTCAACTCCTCGGGAGGCGCCTTGTGCCAATCGGCGTGCTGCTGGCATTGCTTGCAGCACTGCGCGTACTTCTTGCAGTCTTCTCTCATTGTTGGCCAGTAGTAACCTGCACGGAGAGTCCTTGCGGCCAGAGCTCGACCCCCGACGTGGCTTCCACATATCCCTTCATGGAGCTCTGCCATAATTCTCGTACATTTCTCGCCATGCACACATTCCAGGAGTGGGTGAGTGAACCCAAACCTATACAGCTCGCCATCAATCATCGTGAACTTGTTGGAGTTCTTCTTTATCTTCCTGGCCTCCGTCAGATCCAGCGGGAGAAGGCCATCCGCCAGGCATCACTTGTACTGTGTTACCCAGGTGTCTGGCTCAAGGGTAGCGCAGACCTGTGCCACGTTCACCTCCTCTTCCCGACGTGCCCTTATTCTTGGCGATCTCAAGGTCTCCTGAGTCAAAGACCTGTGACTCCTCGCCGCTCTCTCTGTCGACTTGCTTATTTGAAGAACCAGGTGATCTGCCACAAATGCTCTGGGCGTCTTCAGATTTTCTTGGATCACCGTCCTCTGCCTACCCCCCTTGCCCGAACTGGCGAGCTTAGCTAGCAAGTCTGCTCGGGCATTCTGCTCCCTGGGCACATGCACCACTTCAAAGGAGGCAAAGGAACTCTTCAACTCCTGCACATACTCCAGGTAAGCCGCCATTTGTGGATCCTTGGCCTGGAACTCGCCTGTAACTTGTCCTGTGACCAACAGCGAATCACTCTTAGCCATTAACACCCTAGCTCCCATCTCCTTGGCCAGCAAGATACCGGCGATCAGCGCCTCATATTCTGCTTGATTGTTGCTGGCCTTGAAGGCAAACCTCAGGGACTGCTCGATCAGCACGCCGTTGGGCCCTTCCAAGATGACTCCAGCACCACTGCCTTGCTGGTTTGACGATCCATCCACCGAAAGCACCCAACGAAAGTCATCCCCCTCAACTCGTGTGGCTTCTGACGAGAGCTCGACCACGAAATCTGCAAAGATCTGTCCCTTAATCGGACCTCGGGGCTCATACTTGATGTCGAACTCCGACAGCTCCACCGCCCACTTCACCATCCTCCCAGCTACGTCGGGCTTCTTCAGAACCTTCTGGATGGGCAAGTCGGTCATCACCAGGATCGTGAAACTGTGGAAATAGTGGCGTAACCTCCTCGCCGAAAAAACCACTGCCAGTGCAGCTTTCTCCAAGGCCTGATATCTCACCTCCGGGCCCTGCAGCACCTTGCTGACAAAATAAATAGGCTTTTGAGCCTGATCTTGGTCTTGGGCGAGCACCGCACTCACCGCCCTCTCAGTTACAGCAAAATACAACCTGAGAGGGGTCCCCATCAGCGGTTTGCACAAAACCGGCGGGCTTGCCAGGTACTCTTTAAGCTTGACGAAGGCTGCTTCACACTCCTTCGTCCAGGCAAACTTGTTATTCCGCCTTAAACACTGGACATACGGATGGCCCTTCTCTCCGCTAGCCGACACGAAACGAGACAGGGCGGCCATCCGACCCGTGAGCTGCTGCACCTCCTTCACGGTCGTGGGGCTCCTCATCGCCAAGATGGCGGCACACTTATCAGGGTTGGCTTCTATTCCTCTCTCAGTTAGGAGGAACCCCAAGAACTTCCCAGCCTCCACGCCAAAGATGCACTTTTCGGGGTTCAGCTTTAACCTGAACTTGGTGATCGTAGTGAATAACTCCTCCAAGTCCGCAACGTGCTTGCTCTTCTCTGGCGAGGTCACGACCATGTCATCTACGTAGGCTTGCACATTTCTTCCCAGCATTGGTGCAAGCACTCGATCCATCAACCTCTGGTACGTGGCCCCCGCGTTTTTCAGCCCAAATGGCATCACCTTGTAGCAGTAGCACGACCTTTCGGTCATGAAGGCGGTCTTCTCTTCATCCCTAGGATGCATCTTTATCTGGTTGTACCCCGAGAAGGCACCCAGGAAGCTCAGCAACTTACACCCTGCAGCATTGTCGACCAGGGCATCTATACTTGGCAAAGGATATGAATCCTTTGGGCAGGCTTTGTTCAGATCAGTGAAGTCGACGCACATGCGCCACTTCCCATTGCTCTTCTTCACTAGCACGACGTTGGCCAGCCACTCAGGGTACTGCACCTCCCTGATATGGCCTGCAGCGAGGAGCTTCTGGGTTTCGTCTCTAATCGCCTGCCTCCTCTCCTCGTTGAACTTCCTTCTCCTCTGTCGTACCGGTCTGACCTGGTTGTCCATCGCCAAATGATGGCACAAGAAGTCGGGATCGATCCCGGGCATGTCTGAAGCGGACCACGCGAACGCATCCAGATGCCGCTCTATCACCTTGGCGATCTGGTCCTGGAGCTCAGCCTCCAGAGATCTTCCCAGCTTGAAGATCTTTGCCCCGATTTCCCTTTCGAGCCACTGCTCGACGGGTTTTGGTCTGGTTTCTCTAGCGATCACCGCCCTGGCGATTCCCAGCTCTCTCGCTTCCTCAGGGCGATTCCTCGCCTCTTCTTCCTCTAGACCGGCGTTCTCCTCCCCCAACTCGGCATCCACCATCACCACGTCGCTTCCGGCGGTCTCCTCTACTACCGTCGGCCTGGGCTTCACACCGGGAGGCGGGGTGGTTGTCACGTAACTCACGGACCTCTTGTCTTCAGGCTATTCTCATAGCACTTTTTTGCTTCTTTCTGGTCGGATTTGATGGTGATCACCACCCCCTCCATAGATGGCAGCTTCACCTTCATGTGCCGGGTTGAGGGTATGGCGCCTATTCTGTTGAGCGTGGGTCTTCCCAACAGAATGTTGTATGCTGAAGGAGCGTTCACGACAAGGTACTTGATTTTCTCTGTTCTCGAGCCCGCCTCATCCGTAAACGTAGTCCTCAACTCAATGTACCCCCTGACCTCCACCTGGTCGCCAGCGAAACCATACAAACACCCTCCATAGGGCCTCAGCTGGTCAAGGGGTAGCTCCCACTGCGTGAAAGTCGGCCAGAACATCACGTCTGCCGAGCTTCCTTGGTCCACCAGAACCCTGTGGACCTTCCTTCCTGCCGTGATCAGCGAGATGACTATGGGGTCGTTGTCATGAGGCACAACGTCCCGAAGATCTTGCTTTGTGAACGTAATGTCCACATCCGGCGAGTGGTCCTCGAACATGTCCACCGTCATCACAGACCTCGCATACTTCTTCTTTTGTGATGCGGTGCATCCACCACCCGAGAAACCTCCTGCAATGGTGTGGATTTCTCCGTGGGTAGGCATCTCGTGCTGCTGAGCCTCACCACCTGCTGGCTGGGAGCTCGATGCACCCCCTGTCCTTCTATCCAGCAAGTAATCATTCAGGAACCCGCTCTTGACCAGGTCGTCGAGCTGGTACCCTAAAGCCAAACACGAGTCCACGGTGTGGCCAAAGCCCTGGTGGAATTCGCACCAGGCGTCCGGCTTCGGTCCCAACACCTTGTCGCCCACCTTCTCGGGGGCCTTCAGCCTAGCTGATATATTGGGAATGGCGATCAGGTCTGCCAACCCCATGACAAACTTATGCTTCGGCGGGCGATTGTACTCCCGACGTGCTGGTTGAGGGCGCCCTGGGCCCCTGCCCTTGTTCTTCCTTGGATCATAAGGATGGCGAGTCCTCTGATCCCTCTTGGCCGCCGCTGTCTCCAGCACCCTCTATGGCTGGATCCTGGTCTGGGCGCGTGGCCTAGCGGGGGCAACGCTTCCCCTCTTCTCGGCGACCTCACTTTCATTGGCGATGTGGGCCACCGCAAGTCGCCTAACCTCAGCAAACGTGGCGGGGTGAGCCCTAATCAACGCCTCACAGAAGGGTCCCGGCAGCACGCCCTTCTTGAATGCATAGACCAGCATCTCTTCGTCCTTGGCCGGCGAGCGGACCATCTGCGCCCCAAAACGATTCAAGTAGTCCCTGAGGGACTCTCCCTGGTACTGCCTTATGTCGAACAGATCATAAGACACCCTAGGCGGCGCCTTGTTCACTATGTACTGCTCGACGAAGATCTTCGAAAACTGTTGGAAGTTGGTTATGTGGCCCGTAGGCAGGCTCACAAACCATTCCAGTGCTGTTCCCTGGAGTGTGCTTACGAACATCTTGCAATACACAGCATCCGATCCTCCTGACAGCATCATCTGCGTGTGGAACGTGGTGAGATGTGCCTCAGGATCCTCCACGCCGGTAAAAACAGCCTTCACGGGTACCACACTCGCAGGGATTGTCGTGTCTGTAATCACCTGAGCGAAAGGCATAGGGAAAACGCGAGGCGGCGTTGACGGCGCGACCTCTTCAGCGACTGGACGCCCTCGCTGCTCCTGAAGAGCTTGACGCAGTTCCTCAGTCACTCTGCTAATCTCTTCATTCCTGGCCCGAGAGGCGACCAGGTCCTCGTGCATTCTTGCCTGCTCTATACGCGAGGCTTCCACATTCGCCTGCAGCGAACGCATGATTTCCACCATCTGTGCCATAGTCATGGCGCCTTCAGCAGCAACGGGCGCAACTGGACTTGAACGGTTGCTTCTCATTTTTCTCATGAAAACCTGACAGATCACAAAGAGCGATGAACAACACCTTCTTCAGCAACGATCGATTCAGCGATCAATCGGTCAGAACTTCACAAAACTCCAACGAGCTTCAAGAACACAACTTCGACAGCAAAACCTTCACAGAAACTCGCGACTCCACCACAAACCACCGCTTCCTCCGCGAAAATCCAAACGAGCGGCGAAACTTAGATCTTCACCGACTGAAATTCGCGTAAGCAGCGAAAAACCTCACCTCACCGAACAAGAAGTCAAGCGAACGGTGGAAAACGCGAAACTACCGAACAAAACTTAGATGAACAGCGGAAAATGGTTGCACCAGCACACAACCACACAGAAACCGCAGAAACTTCCAAGAACTCACGCTGTGGATGGGAACAGGTTTTACACGGCCCCACGGTGGGCGCCTGATGATTCTGCCTGTTGACCGAAACGCTGGAGCATTGCCTCGTCAAACCTGGATCGACTTCTGTGCCGTGTTAGCCTCCGTCCTTCACCGCGATCCACCTCAAGAACCTACAAAAGACGGAACGACGCCGCTACGGCCGATCACGCTCCGACGCCCAAGTCAGCGACTGAACCACCAAATACTAAGAGAAAACTCAAGAACTCTAAGGAACCGTGCACAAATTCTCTCTCAGCGTACTCTCGTTCTCGCAGTTGTAAAGAAGTAATCTAAACGCGTGCGTACCTCAGAAGTCCGTTAGAAACTCTTATATACCTGGGCACTTTCTCTCTCCTGGCAGTTACACATCTGGACACGTGGCTCGCATCCAGCTGTACACGTGCCATCATCTGGAGCATCCTTGACTTGGGCGCTACTTCTTACTCTTCAGGTTTTTTGGCTAAGTTACTTATGCATGATACAACTCAGTGCATAGCTGCCTTGGAGCGTGATCTCTTCTGGATGGCGAGTTCGGGTGTCTTCGTACACACCTTCCCTGTGGTCTCGCCGGCCACCTTCATGATCTGCCCTACCTGCTTCTCCGTATATGTTCAAGTAAGCTGTCTCCCGACCTCATCCTCTGGCCAGCTGGGAAATGACTATCTGCCTTCATCTTCGGCGATGTCCTTGTTTCGACGATCTCTAATTACTTGGTCGCCTGGGTTCACATCTGGCGACTTCATCTTCAACCCGGTGACCGCCGATTTAGGTATGCTGGAGATCGAAGCACGCCAACTTAATAACTGGCGACTACACGAACCCCCCTACTTCCTTCCCTTCTGCCAACCAGGTGTCCCATCCAACACGCCTATATAATAGCTCGATGCCACGTCATCACTTCCGACTACCAGGGTGGTACAACAATAATTATTTATACTCACTTTAATATTAAAAATAATTCAATTATATATTGTAAGATATATAGGTTAAGTTTTTTCTCTCTCATTATTTTATTCTGATCCTCCTTTCCTTTAAAACTATCTCTAGCTTTTCTTTTTTCTCTCCAAAATTTCCTCTTCATTGTTGGTTATCATATTCCTCATTTCTATCAAGAACACAATTTGTAATACAAACTTTATGTACATGTGTTTTTTTTTTTAATTTTGTATTGTATATATTTGATTATGTATAAATCATATATATATATATGTATATATATATATATTAAACTTAATATTTTTATAATATTAAAATAGATTATTTATTATTGAAAATTATAACTTATCATAATTTTTTTTATATAGTTTATTAAAATTGTTAGAACAAATTGTCTGTTTTAAAAAATAAAAAATACATGTCCAAGCATAAGAATACAGAAAAAAAAATATAATTGACTTAAAAAGGGAAATAATGGCGTGGATGAGTTGTTTTTCATTAGTAGCTTTGAAGAAATATAATTTTTCTACTTTCTTAGTTATGAAAAAGTTTCAAGAGATATTCGCGTGACTTGTGAAAAAGTAAAGATTTTTCTTAGATTTATCTTCTTTACTACTTATTATATTTGTTTCCTACTATGCTTTGGATATTTTAAATTTGTACATGAAGGTTTTATTTAATAGAAAATTGATCCGATCGGTCATCGGTAGTTGATGACGTCAGCAGTAGGGGACCACGTGGACCACTCGCAGAGCGACACGTGGACCAGGTGGCAGAGGGATCAGGAAGGCGATCGCCAAGAGCGGTGATCGGGGGTCAGTAATCAAGTGACCACCGACAGATCAGGCGGCAGAGAGGTCAGGGGACAGATCATCCAGAACGGTGATCGGTGGTCAGTAGCCAAGTGGCCACCAGCAGACCAGTTCTCAGACTAACGCCTGGGGCAGAACGCGAGAAGCAAATAAGCACTGATCAGTCATCGGGTGCATTGTCATCGGGGTCTCGTGTTACACGCAGTTAAACTGGGACTGAGGTTCCCAGCGAGAGCGTTACACATGGACCTCGCATGAGCACATCTCAGGGAATCATGCACGAGAGTGGCCTGAGGGAACTAGTAAACCAGTCAGTGATTGGTGATTCCCTCAACCCATTACGTGCGTGGCACCGTGAAGGGTAAGCTGTATACGCAGAGAGCAACGTTTGGTGAGTGTGCCTAGACCAGTCACACCTGACGTTCTCCTAAGAGTATGCAATTTACCCAGATGGGAGAAATATCCTAAGTTACTCCGCAAGGGCGTAACTTAGGCACACAAAGAGAAGCGCTAGAGCCCTTCCAGTAAGTGACACGTGTGTGGTTAGATGTGAGTTGCAGGCCTCCACGCATCATCATCTGAGAGGGGTGCGGTCCAGACAAAGTGCACTTCGTACCACTAAGGGTACAGACAGGCGCAGCCAAGCCAGAGACGCGCAGACATGCACAGACTCTCACGCTCTCACTACTGATTCTGCAGGTACACTGTCTCTGAAAAGCATAACAGGGTTCTGACACATGCCAGAAAAGCATAACAGAATTCTGTTATGCCCAGAAACAGAGAGAGAGACATAAAAGAGGGAATCAGGGAGAGATGGGGGATACGAGAAAAAAGAGAGCAAGAGTTTTTCACACACACTGCTAGTTTTCTCATCTTTGGTGGTTCTGTGGACTAACTTGATCGTCGGAGTGCAAACGGCCGCTAGAGGCGCCGTCTGTGTGTTTTGCAGGTCACGTTTGGAGATCCAAGAGAAGGTTCTGAGGGTGATTCTGTAGAAGACGCAGTCGCGTAGACGGGGCATAGAGTGCTACGAAGCGATTCCTCCACGTCCGAGTTGCCGGCAGGATCATTTGGCGCCCACCGTGGGGCACGAGTGAATCGTGGTCCCATATACACCACAGTTTTGAAGCTTACCAGAGTTTTACCAACTTCTTTGATAAGGAAAGATGCCAAGGAACAAACAACCATCACCTGCGCCATCTGCTGACGAAGGAGCTGTGACAATGGCGCAGGTCCTGGAGATGGTGCGCACGCTGCAGGATAACGCCGCGGCGTCAAAAGCTGAACAAGAAAGGATGCAGACGGAGTTGGCTGCGTTGCAAAGTAGGAACGACGAGCTGAATCGCGTCAACGAAGAGTTGAGAAGGACGTTGCAGGCGCAGAGGGAACACGTGGTAGACGAAAGGATGGCTAGGCAGCCGTCACCACCAAGAGCGTTCCCCATGCCAGTCTCCCCTGAAATCATGGGAACCATGGTGCTTCCCAACCTGGTGGGGGTAAAAGCGTCGTTCAAGGGGGTAGAAGACCCGGAGGCGCATCTGACGGCGTTCCACACCCAGATGATGTTGTCTGGGGCTCAGACGCTGTGTACTGCAAAATGTTCATGAGCACATTGAGCGGAATCGCCATGGAGTGGTTCGTGAGTTTACCAGAAGGGCATATCACGTCTTTCTCTCAGTTTTCAAAGCTCTTCACTGAGCAATATATCGTCAACAAAGCACCTGCAGTGGTGTCATACGACTTGTTCGACGTGCGTCAGTACCAAGGTGAGTCGCTGAAAGACTACCTCAACCGCTTTGGAGCACAAGTGGTTAGACTGCCCAGCAAAGATGAAGATATGCTGGTGCACGCATTTAAGAAGGGAGTGCTGCCTGGCCCCTTCAGCGAGTCTCTCATCAGGAGCCATCCCAGCACCTTTGCAGAGATCCGACGACATGCGGTGGCGCACATAATGGCAGAAACAGAGGTTTCTGAGAAGAGGGGAAGTGCTGCACCACCGAGACCGCGTGGTGGGCAAGGAAAACCACAGCAAGCAAGGGTGCATGAGGCCAAGGAGGGGAAAAAGGTGCGGGAAAAACCTCGTCCCTATGCGCCAGGCAAAGAGCAGAGCAGGGGGCGTGCGAGGGAGAGTAACGCACCCCCAAGATACAATTTCATGGTGGGATTGGCGGATCTCATCGCTCTTCCTGCTGTAGCAGCAAGACTACGCGTACCAGAGAAGACTGATAAGGTACTTGGTAGAAAGAAGAATGAGTGGTGTGAGTTTCACCAGGCCTTTGGCCACACACTTCACTCCTGTTTGGCGTTGGGGCACCAACTGGAAGAGTTGGTGAAGTCTGGCTTCCTAGCAGATTACCTGCGTGAGCCGCAGGGTGATCGCGCATCGGGGTCCCAGACCGGAGAACAGCAGCATGAAGTCCCTGTACATGGGGAAGTGCAGACAATCGCGGGAGGCTTCTCTGGTGGGGGATGCACAGCGTCACAGAGAAGGAGATACGCTCGATCGGTGATGGCGGTAGATGCGGTAAATGAGAGTCATTACCCTGAAGTAGACATTATCTTCAGGAAAGCTGATCTACGGGATGTTGTCCCGCACGACAACGACCCTGTGGTCATTTCCCTCATCACAGCGGGAAGACGAGTACACAGAGTACTCGTAGATCAAGGAAGCTCAGCAGACGTCATGTTCTGGCCAACATTCAACAAGTTACAGTTGTCCCCTGATCAGCTGAGGCCATATACCGGGTGTCTCTACGGTTTTGCAGGAAATCAGGTAGAGGTGCGGGGATACATTGAGCTGAGGACAATGTTCACTGACGGAACGACAGCCCGCACTGAAAGGATAAAGTACTTGGTGGTGAACGCCCCTTCTGCGTACAACGTCTTGTTGGGGAGGCCAACACTTAATAGGTTGGGCGCAATACCTTCGACGAGGCACATGAAGTTGAAACTGCCGTCGATGGAGGGAACCGTGATAACCATCAAGTCAGATCAGGCTGAGGCAAGACGCTGTTATGAGAATAGCCTGAAGCAGAAGAGAAGTGTATGTCATGTCACCACGAAACCACCACCAGGCGTGCGCGAAGAGCGATCAGTGGTTAGGGAGACACAGGAAGCTCAGAGGATGGAGAACGCTGCGGTGGGGGGCTTCCAGGTAGCCCAAGTTGAAGAAGAAGAGGAAGGCGCGATCGCTCCTCGCGAGTCAGGGATCGCGAGGGCGGTCATCGCCAGCGAGAGAAGGCCCCACCCAGCTGAAGGATGGGTCGAAGTGGACATCGGGGGGAAAAAGTTCAAGATAGGGGGATCCCTCGTCGAAGAAGAGCGAAAGCTGATCGTTGGTGTGATCGAAAAGCACATGGGTGCCTTTGCATGGTCAGCATCCGACATGCCAGGGATCGACCCCGATTTCCTTTGCCATCGTCTGTCGATGGATCCCAAGGTTCGACCTGTGCGACAAAGGCGAAGGAAATTCAACGAGGAGAAGAGGAAGGTGATCCACGATGAAGCACAGAAGCTCCTTGCTGCAGGGCACATCAGAGAAATCCAGTACCCCGAGTGGCTAGCGAATGTGGTGCTGGTTCAGAAGGCGAGCGGCAAGTGGAGAATGTGCGTGGATTTCACTGATCTCAACAAGGCGTGCCCAAAAGATTCTTACCCCCTACCCAGTATAGACGCCCTAGTTGATAGCGCATCAGGGGGAAAGATGCTCAGCTTCTTGGACGCTTCTCGGGGTATAACCAGATCAGGATGCACCCCATGGATGAGTGCAAGACCGCGTTTATGACGGAACGGTCTTGCTATTGCTACAAGGTCATGCCATTCGGGTTAAAGAACGCGGGGGCCACCTACCAGCGGCTCATGGATAGGGTACTCTCGCCCATGCTGGGAAGGAACGTACATGCGTATGTAGATGACATGGTGGTTACATCCCGAGAGAAGAAGCATCATGTCGCTGATCTGGAGGAACTGTTCACCACCATTGCCAAGTACAGGCTGAAGCTCAACCCAGAGAAGTGTATTTTTGGTGTGGAGGCTGGGAAGTTTTTGGGTTTCCTCTTAACAGAACGGGGAATCGAAGCTAACCCAGAGAAGTGTGCAGCAATCGTGGCAATGAGGAGCCCGACGACGGTGAAGGAGATGCAGCAGCTCACTGGTCGCTTGGCAGCCTTGTCCCGGTTTATGTCCGCTGGAGGGGAGAAAGGTCATCCATACTTCCAGTGTCTCAAACGCAACAGCAGATTCCTTTGGACACAGGAGTGTGAGGAGGCCTTCATCAAACTGAAGGAGTATCTGGCGAGCCCACCAGTCTTGCGAAAACCTCAGGTAGGCATCCCTCTGCGTCTATATTTCGCTGTGACGGAGAGAGCAGTCAGCTCAGTCCTGGTGCAAGAGCAAGACCAGACCCAGAGGCCTGTTTACTTCGTGAGTAAGGTGCTGCAAGGCCCTGAAACAAGGTACCAGGCCCTCGAGAAGGCTGCCCTGGCGGTGGTGTTTTCAGCCAGAAGACTTAGGCATTACTTCCACAGCTTCACAGTGGTGGTGATGACTGATCTGCCTATCCAAAACGTGCTGAAGAAACCTGATGTAGCAGGCAGGATGGTCAAGTGGGCGGTGGAATTGTCAGAGTTTGACATTCAGTATGAGCCTCGAGGACCGATCAAGGGGCAGGTGTTCGCGGACTTTGTAGTCGAGCTGTCGTCGATCGCGACGCCTGCAGAAGGATTAGACTTCCGATGGGTATTATCGGTGGATGGCTCCTCTAATCAGCAGGGGAGCGGCGCAGGAGTCATTCTGGAGGGCCCAAACGGGGTACTGATCGAGCAGTCCCTCCGCTTTGCCTTCAAAGCTAGCAACAATCAGGCGGAGTACGAAGCCCTGATCGCAGGAATGTTGCTGGCAAGAGAAATGGGATCAAGAAATCTGCTGGCCAAAAGCGACTCTTTGCTGGTCACCGGGCAGGTTACAGGGGAGTTCCAAGCAAAGGATCCCCAGATGGCAGCCTACCTGGAGTATGTACTGCTCCTGAAGACGTCCTTCACCGAATTCGAATTGGTACATGTGCCAAGAGAGCAAAATGCCAAAGCAGACCTGCTTGCCAAGCTGGCCAGCTCAGGCAAAGGGGGGAAGCAGAGGACCGTCATTCAGGAGACCTTGAAGGTACCGCGAGCATTCGTGTCGGACAACCAGGTATTCCATGTGTGCAAATCAATGGAGCGTCTGACGATCGGTCATCGGTCGTTGACCCAAGAAACGCTGAGAACACCGAGGGTGAGATCGCGACCGTCGAAGACCGATGAGTCGATGGAAGTCCACGCGAAGAAGGAGCCCGACACCTGGATAACGCCATACCAGTTGTACCTAGAAGATGGTGTACTCCCGCTCGACGTGGCAGAGGCAAAAAGGATAAAGAGGAGTTCAAGTAAGTTTACTCTAATAGATGGAAAACTCTTTAGATTTGGATTTTCTCACCCTGTGCAGATCTGTGTGCACGGCGAGCAGTGCACCAGACTCATGTCTGAGCTGCACGAAGGGGTGTGCGGAAGCCACGTAGGTGGTCGTGCTTTGGCAAGTAGAGTACTCCGCGCTGGGTACTACTGGCCAAAGCTGAAGGAAGACTGCATAAGGTTTGCTCAGCGATGCAAACAGTGTCAACTGCACGCAGACTGGCACAAGGCACCCCCTGAGGAGTTGAGGTCCATCCATAGCCCGTGGCCATTCCACACATGGGGGATCGACATCCTAGGACCTTTTCCCCTGGCGATAAGGCAGATGAAGTTTCTCATCATGGCCATCGAGTACTTCACCAAGTGGGTGGAGGCAGAACCGGTCGCACACATCACCGCACAGAAAGTCGAGCATTTCGTCTGGAGGAACATCGTCTGCCGTTTCGGAATACCCAAGAGGTTGGTCTCCGACAATGGCACCCAGTTCACGAGTCATCAGCTGAGGAAGATGTGTGAGGAGTTAAAAATACAGTAGGTTTTCGCTTCAGTGGAACACCCACAAACCAATGGGCAGGTGGAGTCAGCAAATCGAGTACTGCTCAGGGGGCTGAAGCGAAGACTAGACAAGGCCAAAGGAGGCTGGGCAGAGGAGGTCCCCAGAATTGTATGGTCTTACCATACCACCCCGCAGTCCAGCACCCATGAGACACCCTTCAGCCTTGTCTATGGGACAGACGCCATGATTCCCGTGGAGATACAGGAGAGCTCCCCCAGATTCTTGAACTTCATTGCTGAAGAGTCCAATGAAGAACGTAAGGTGAATCTAGATCTGCTGGACGAAGTGCGAGAAGAAGCTAGAGTCAGTGCTGAAGCCGTAAAGAGAAGAGTAGAGCGGAGGCACAACTCTAAAGTGAGGCCCAGGCGCTTCCAAGAAGGTGATCTGGTGATGAGAAAGGCGCATCAGAATGACATGCAGAACAAATTGTCTCCAAAGTGGACAGGCCCGTATAGAGTGGTTGAGACGCTGGAGAACGGAGCCTATCGCCTAGAGACTTTGGAGGGAGGAGCAATCCCCAGAACGTGGAACGCCACCCATTAAAAATTTTATTTCAGTTAAAGTTGTACAGTAATTGCGTTCTCGCGCTAAAAGATACATGCTTTGTATGTGGTGGAAACAGTTGAACAGACAAGGGGGCACTCTTTTCCCTAAGGAGGGTTTTTAACGAGGCCACCCAATTAAAGAAAAAATTTCCAGCATATCAAGTGTGCTCAAGTATATAAGTTAAAATCCTCCTTGCCCCAGGTGCAAGTGCAGGTGATTGGTTAGGCCCTACTTGCCCTAGGGCGCAAGTACTGGCACCGATCTAAGTCTTCCTCACCCCAAGTGTGAGCGCAAGCAGTTAAGGGTTTGAAAAGCCAGGGGTGCTAATAAGACCAAGGGAGGGAAAGGAAAGATTTTGAGAAAATGCCCTTACCCACTTGGCATACACCAATATTGGCCCAGTAAGGCTCTTAGTCCGAAACCCTCTTCACCCCAGGAGTGAGGCAGGGAAGAAACGACTCAATCCGCCGAAGGGTGATGACCTTGGGGAAAGGAAGAGGGTCAGCGAGAAACACTTTTCCTTCCCCAAACGAAGGCATCACCTCGAGCGAATGATGTCCAAAGTCTTCTACGCACTTAGCACTAAAGCGGCAGAGAAGCTAAGTGAAGACTAAAGAACGATCACTGATGAGTCGTCAGTGATTGGTTAGTGGTGCAAAGCAGCGCATAAGGACTGTCAAACACCAAGCTAAGGGAACAGCTAGTCGTGATCAAGTAGAGGCCAAGAACAAGAGAAGCAGATCGCGCTAGGCCTAAGCTGGTTAACACTTAGTCGTGTGCGAAGGGAAAACAAAGCTTAAGATCGCGCTGAACCTAAGCCAGCTAATAGTTAATCGCGCGCATAAAGAAAAGTGAAGCTCGAGAAAAATACAAGAGAAGAAGCTCATACAATTTTGAGAGTTTATATTCACAACCAAGTCTTATACAATTTTTGAAGTACTAAGAAAAGTTGTGCAGAAGTTAAATTTACAAGGAAGAGAGAGATTAAGGGGCAGGAGGGATGAGCTTTCCGTCTACCACTTCGTGATAGATGCTGAACTGCGAGAGGTCCAGGTCTGGGAGAACGCATCTTATTTGCTCGAGTGCTAGCTCGAATCCATCAGTAAGGGCATCAAACACCCACGTTCATCAAATCAGCCTTCTCCGCCTCCAGTTTTTGCTTTGAGGCCTCCGCAGCATCTCTTTCAGTGGTGAGGGCAGCAAGGGAGGAGGCAGGCTTCTGCTAGTTGGCCCTTGGCTTCAGAAAGTTTGCCCGCCACCTCCTCAAGCTTTTTCTCTCCAGCAGCAGCCGCTTCTTTGGTGGACTCGAGCTCCCCCACTAGCTGAGTGTTCAGTTGGCGCAGGGAGGAGGTCTCGACCCGTAGCTCCACCACCGCGCAGTCAAAGAGCTCACAGTCTGCCCCATCAAGATCTCCATCTTGATGGTCTCTTGGACCTGCGCTAGGTACTCCCTCCTAGCTTTCTCCACCATGCCTCGCATTATCTCCACAGACTCTGAGCAGCTTCGAAGTCACTTCGCAGTGACTCCTTGTCGTGCTCAAGCTCTTTCACCCTCTTCTCCAGGGCTATTTGCTTGCGATGCTGGGTGGAAAACTCCAGGGAGGGCACCATCTGCCTAGCCAGGTGCATGTCCACCTCATCTCCGTTCCATTCGACGAGCTCTCGGTTGCTGATGAGCTTCGAACCAAGGTGATGACCCGGCTGAAGTTCTCGTGCTAGCCCCAGAGACGCTGGTCGCGAGCTGACCCGCCACATTCAGCAGTAAGCAGTGGCAGGTTGGCAGTGGTGGCGGGAGACCCCCCGGACGAGCAGAAGCGCCCCAGCAGGAGGAGCAGATGGACAAGTGATTGGCCTGCTGGGGGGAGATGATGGTCGAGAAGCTGGAGACGGCTGTTGGCAGGGGAGGGAAGGCACGTGGGCTCTGGGGCAGGTTGAGTAGAGGAGGAGGGGTGAACCTTCCTCTACCTCCACCACCTCGATCTCCCCAGGCTGAAGAGATGAGGCCTCCTCAACCGCTGGCAGTTTCCTCTTGCGGTGTATAAGAGGAGAGCTAGAGCTTTCCTCCTCGGTTGAGGAAGCAGCAGCAGCGGCAAGTGAAGTAGAGGCCTTCACCAATCTTTTTCTCTTCCTCTTGCTCGGGCCTTCAGCTGGCGCGACCGAGAGAGGAGGGGGTGCAATGGGCTCGGTGGTGGAAGAAGAGAGCCATTCCCTTGGCTCCCCGACGCTTGGCAAGCTCCAGCAAGGCTAGCCTCCTGTCTTTCCCCGACATTGAGTCTACATAGACGAGAAAAGGAAGGGTTAATTGGGCCAAGTTATGCAAGTAAGTCAAAACACATAAAAAGCATGCATGAGAAGAGGCAAGTATCCTAAGAGGGGGCAAGAAGGAGCTACCTATATATTTTTTCAGAGCCACCACATCAAATTCATCCTTGATGAGGCGAGCGGAGTTGTACTTGGCCCCCAGGAGCAGCCCACATAGCTCGCGCTCGTAGGGGGCCATGGTTTCGAGGTCCCTGGATTTCTTGATTCAACCCTAGGAACCCAGTAGAGGGGGTACCCCTTGAGTAGATTTGGACTTTGTTGGGGTGGCAGATATCATGTAGAATCTGCCCTTCCAGTCTTTGAAGGATTGCTGATATAGGCCCAGGAGCACCCGTCCAGCAAACCCATTCTGACTCACCCAGGACCTGTCCCGGGGTTCTTCTCTCGAAGAAGTAAAGGAACACGTCCACGGAGGCATTGAGTCCGAAGTAATTGCAGAGAATCTGAAATGCCCGGATGAAGCCCAGGCATTTGGATGGAGTTGGCAGGGCGCGACGTTCAACTCCATCATCAGCTCCTTCTCGAAAAAGGTGAATGCCAGGCGTAGCTTCAACCTTTTGAAGATGCGGAGTAGATGAAGACAAAGGGCCACCCATTGGTGGCCCTATCGTCTGCGCGATGGGCATCCCTCGAGGAGGAATGCGGATTTGGATGTTGAAATCGTTTTCCCTGTCTATGGCGCACGAAGGTTCATCCGGGTCATGGCTCAGAAGAGAGGTGAGATGACCCTACGGTAGTAGGGTGGATGTTTCGGCCAGCAACGCCAGG